>NC_042300.1:7137033-7319533 GCF_901000725.2 Takifugu rubripes | reverse complement strand
GTCATTAGGATTTAAAAAAAATTACATTTATTTCTGTACTGTGAACATCAGTGTATCGCCTCACGCAGAGAGACGGTTGTGCATGTGACGGGTATGAGAAGTCACATGACCACTTCCTGTACTTCATCATGGTCGGTAACTGAGCGGTCAAAGAAAATAAAGACTCCGTTTTGTATAAACAGAAAAGCAACTCTTGCACGTACAACCACCTATTGAAAAACCATTACTAATCCTGCTTTTAAACGCAGAGAGAGTGAAGCATATTTTACAGTGGCTACATGCTGATTGGACACAAGTGCCCCTGATGGGATCTTGACTGAGGGAAAGAGATGAGAGGAGCCCAGCGGCACAGTCCTTCAGACCCTTAAAGATGAAACCATTGAAAATCTAGATACAACACATGCGCAGCAGCCAAACATCTTGATGTACACTGTCAATGGCCATGGAGCTGCTGGGGTTTTATGTCTTCCTTGTAAACTAAAACATCTCTGTGGTGAGGTGGCTTTGTGGTTTATAGATGGTCATCGCTTTATAGAAAAGAAAGGAGGAGGGTGAAAAGTGAGGGGACGGATGACTGACCCCCCCAGACGACCAAATTCCTCCAGATTGTGTCACTATTACACAACTGATCTATGCCATCTGGCTGCAGAGCTAAATTTTGGCACCTCATCCATGCAGAATGTCCTGACATACACGGCGAAATGAAGGGAAAATGAAAATGAAATGATCTGAGCTTCCCTCCTGATCCATGGTCTCAGCCCCATCCTCTCCTCTGTCTCATCACTGCCCTCCCCTCCCTCCCTCATTCCGCTCTGTATCATCCTCCTTCTCCATCCTCTCATCCCCTCTCCCTCCTCTTCTTCCCCCAGCACGCCACCCCTGGGTAATCAGCGTGCTCTCTCATTCCACGGCACACGGAGACACATTGATCTGCCTGGGCAGGCGTGTGTGTGTGTGTGTGTGTGTGTGTGTGTGTGTGTGTGTGCAGATACACACTCATGCAAACACACACACACACACACATTGATCTGGCCCGCAGGTCAAGTTCAATAGGAATGGCCAAACGGCCTTTTTATGTCAAGCAGACTGCAAGGAGCTCCCTCATTCACCATTCTGCCACACATGCACACACACACACACACACACACACACACACACACACACACACACACACACACAAATCTGTCACCTGTGTTTGACAGTAAAAAATACACATAATAGATGAATTGGGGTGCAGCTAAAGCATCCATCACCCTTAAATTTCATCATTTTCTCCACCAAACAACCTTGAAAAACCTCCTGGCTGCATTCATGACTGAAAGTTAAATCTGTCCCCTAATGAAAATAACCACTGTGACATTGTTAAAATGTCTGTGTGATGTTTTTATTAGGCACAGCAGCAGATATCGTGACTGAAATAAACAGCCAGGGTGGAGGATTTTTCTGTCTGCTTTCTGTGTGCTACCAAATTCATTTTTCAATGATTTCATTAATGGATGGAGCTGGACTGTAAATCCAAACAAGGAGATTCTGGTCCAGCCCTTTTGTAACTGTTGCATTCTGTGTTGTGAGATT
The DNA here is from genome assembly GCF_901000725.2 of Takifugu rubripes. NCBI lineage: Eukaryota > Metazoa > Chordata > Actinopteri > Tetraodontiformes > Tetraodontidae > Takifugu > Takifugu rubripes. The sequence continues at coordinate 7,317,958 of NC_042300.1, read as the reverse complement.
TTGCTGAGCCTGAGAGGATCACACAAATACTGTAAATACGCGCAGAGAGACACGTGTCGTCAGAACAAGCAAAATCAGTGAAACACACCATCATGCCAAAATGGAGACACGAACATCTCAGGAGCGGGTTGTCAGTGCCCCTTGTTCGGAATGTCTTTTTCCATTTTTTTCCTTGTGATATGTATTTCTTAAATTCTCTTATGTTTCCAGAGTAATTTATCCCTCAGAGAGACAACCAAGCACACAGAGAGGGAGAGATCGCACGGCAGAGAGAGAGAGACAGAGAGAGAGAGAGACAGAGACAGAGACACAGACAGACAGACAGACAGACAGACAGACAGACAGACAGACAGACAGACAGACAGACAGACAGAGGTGGGGGGCACTTTTGACACAACACTTTGATTTCCCTGGCTAAATTTAATTTTGTTTGCTTTATGCAAAAATAAAAAAAAATAAAAATTGGCGTCTGCCTTGAGTTCTGTTGATTTCCACTGGAGGGAAAACCATCGCTAATGGGAGCTAGTGCCACACTCACCACAGCTACAGGGCCAAGACACTAACTGAATTAGCCTCATGCATATATTTAATGTGGACCTGCTACACAAATTATCTTAGTTCTATGTAGCCTAGCACCTCTCCAGTGAGGCTCCGAGATCTGAGCTACAAATTAATTGGCTAGGTTGCCTCCAAGAGTAGCTCCTCCGTTTTTCCCTCCACCCTGAATTATGCTTTCCAATTGCAGAAGGCCATTTGATATGCATGGAAGGGAAACATGCAAAGCAGTGTTTCCCCTCACAAAAGCAATGTTTGCTTTTATTTCTTCACTTTTCTCCATCTGCCTGACATATAATGAGAGAAGGTGGCTCCACTGTCAGGCAGGTGTCTTACACAGTACATGGTGGATGTTCTCTAAATTATCAACTTAAGAAACAAAAGCTTTTAATACACAAAATGTCCCCTTGATGGGAGCCAGCTTAGCTGCTTTGGGCCCGGATTGGGAGGTGCGTTGGTGCGTATGCTCTTTCCGTGTTCAAATTCCACACGCTAAGAGACACTCTAATGAACTTCGGAAAATCTGTAGCCAATGGTAACAACACACATGGAATACTATTTCCTGCCTGGCCCTTTGAAATGTGAGTTCAGTAGGAATTAGATTTGGAGAGCAGAGAGCAACAAAAGGAAACCACGAGAAGAAAGATGATCCTCTGTGTGTGCTCGTGTGCAGAGAGAGAAGACAAAGATTAGTTTGATTAGAACACACGGAGCAGCTTTTATTGCTCCCTGGAGTGTCTTCTGTGTCGGTCTGGGCATAAATCTCGGTTCAGGTTCACCATCTTTAAATGTGTTTAGAGTCAAGTCGTCGTCACAAGGGAGCCTTCTTTACATGTGTAAAGAATTACTTGTGATTTTACTCAGACAGCGGTTCTGAGGGTGGTGAATTGATTATGAATCGGATTGTTTTAATTTGGCACACATTGGAGTGGGAGAAGGAGACTGTTCCTTAATGGCTTTATGTTTTAAGCTGCATATTTGATAGGAGTTACTTAATAGGAGACACTGGTTCCATGTTGTGGTTACTGCATGCTTCAGTCAATGAGGGTGTGTGTGTGTGTGTGTGTGGGTGTTTGTGTGTGTGTGTGTGTGCATGGGGTGCTTTGAATGGGCCACCCTCTCCCCTGCCCCCCCCCTCATGTTTGTTGAAGAGATGGAGGACGCCCTGTGACTGAGGGACATCTGGAATGACTAATGAAAAGAGACACAAGCAGCCACAGAATGTGTGTTTCCGTATTGTGTTCTGCTTATCTGAAATGAAAATCTAAAACGATATTTTGTCGCATTGTGAGATTTCCTCTTGTAGATATTCCCTGATTGTACCTCACAATAAACCCAACTATGTGGCCCCAACGCCCACAAACTAAAATATTACATTTATACTTCCTGAAATATAAAAATCTGATCCTTTCAGTAGCCCTCTTCCTGCGTTGCTTACTGCATGTTTGGCATCCATCCATCTCCAAAACAGGAGAGCTCACCTTCGGCCCACCGCTCTGACGCGTAATTGAGCAATTTAGTCACTAGTGTTTGCACCTGTGAGTCGTGAGCGCGGACAATTGATCGCTTCACGTCGGTGCTGTGAAGAGCAAGCCTGCCGCCGTGAGAACAACAGAGCACCGTTATGCAGATCGTGCCAAATGTCAGGGATTATGCGCAGGGGGCTGTAAAAAAGCACGATTTAGAGTTGGCAGCTGAATGGAAAGCGAAAGGTGCGCTCGTGCTGTTGGAGCTCCGTTTCCACCTCTCGAAGACTCGAATGTTTGTTGTTGTGTTTCAGCATCAAGATAAAAGTTGTATGTGTGTGTGTGTGTGTGTGTGTGTGTGTGTGTGTGTGTGTGTGTGTGTGTGTGTGTGTGTGTGTGTGTGTGTGTGTGTGTGTGTGTGTGTGTATCTCTGGGTCCATTAGATTTCAGATTACAACTTAAATCAGATGAAGGAGCATCGCAGGCTCCAGTAAGAAATGGTGTCCATTAGGTTGCCCCACATTTGATGGCCTTTTAGCAGGAGCACTTAAAATTAGAAACTGTTTTTGGTTTATAGCTTCTCAAATATTCACAGTCCAAGTTAAAAATCCGTATTATTACTCCACCAAATGGCACCAGTGGCTCGTGGACACGGATCCTTTTCACATCTTTAGATTATCAAGGTGTAATTTTGACTTGCTTTTGGGAAGCTAGCAGCACTTGGTTTGTCATCTTTGACTGCTCTTGTATGGCAAACATTTAAATTTATCCCCAAAAATCTGGGATCTCCGGAAAAAGCGGAAAACTTCAGCACCGTTCGAGATGATCGCAATATAGATGTGCAACAGACGTCTGCCGTGGTGACATTGATCAACATTGATAATTGATCCACAGGCCCGCCGCTTGTAAGATCAATCTGAGCACTGATGTCTGTCCCCTGCTGGGGTGTGAAACAGTCAATCATGCATGTCAGCGCTCTGTCTATAAATTATTCTCCCGCCATTATTGCTGTGTTTGTTTCCCCACACGTGCAGCACCTCCTGGAGTTCATATTTCAGCGCTCATCCCCGTCGATGAGCCCAAATGTGCAGCCGTACCCAGACCAGGCATGTACCACATCGATGCAAGTACATATGTTGCGGCTAAATGCCAGTATGGCAGTCGTTCATATCGACCACACTCACACTGGAAGCCATTGTGCGTCCAAATGCATGGATAGCTGTAGATTTATCCGTACTGTAGGCCGTAGTGCAGATTTGCGTATGGACGTGTATGGAGATTTACGCGTGTTTTAACCCCGGGGTTAGCCATCAGTATCGATTGCAACAGACTTAGCCTGATTTTAATCCCTGCTTGGCCCAAGACTATCGATCAGAGTGCTGAGCTTTCAAGTGGGTTTAACGACCTGCCTGCCCCTCCTCCAGTCCTCCTTTTCTGCTCGGGAAGTGAAAGCAGAGGTTCGTTATCGCATCCCAAAGCAGAAGTGACACGACATGTTCAGCCCGTGACTCCCCTTCAATGACAAACCATTACAGCAGGGTGTGAGAGTAAGCTGCTCATAAAATATCACTGCACTCACATTTCTCCCGTCCGGCGTTTGTGCTGGACGTTAGAAGGTCCGAGTCCAGATGAATCCGTGCTACAGGACAGTAAAAATACCTGCTGGTGAGTTACAACCACTCACCTAAAGAGAGGAGTGTCCCTTTATGTCTTTATGGGTTCCCTGAAGACATTTATAAGAGACAACATGGGAAGGCTTCTGGGAGCCCAGGGGCTTAAGGAGTGTTGTCAATTTATAGTTCTATGGAATTGTCTGAATGGTCCAGTATTGCTCGTGAAGAGGAACCGGAGCCTTAAAATGTTGTGCGTGTATGTGTGTGTTTGCTTGCTATTGCTTCAGAAATACCAATCTAAGTGCATTAGCACTTATTGAGACATTTGTCAGTGCACGCGGGTACACGCAAGCAATGTGCGTGTGCGAGAGAGACACAGAGAGAGAGAGAGAGAGAGAGAGAGAGAGAGAGAGGGGCTGTGCTTGCAAGGCATTTCTCCTCCATTTGTCCTCCCAGAGGTAGATCAGGCGAAGGGGAAATAAATTGGAGAAAGAGAATAAATCAATGCTAAACTGAGCAGCAGCGAGACCTCCTAACCCTGAAACTGTCACACACTCATGCTGCGCATGCACACGCACGCACGCACGCACGCACACACACACACACATACACAATTTGGAACATGTACAGAGAAAAAATACGTAACCAATTATAAACTCACATGCGTACCTTTAATCTGTTTAGGCTGTATTGGATGACATCACCCTCATCCTCTCTTTGTGACACACTTCCTGTACATGCAGCACAGTTTGAATCTGCCTCTAAACTGTCCCTGTCCACACCCGCTCTAAAGACCCATTTCCGTGTGAATATGTCAACTGCGTTTTGGAATTTATTGTATCGGTTGAAACATTAAAAAGATATTTGCATCTTAAATTTTAAAGTGTGTTGGCACAGCTTTCTTCCTCTCTAAATGTTAGGGTGACATCTTTGTCACCTCCATCACCTTTAGGAGGCAGTTCAGATGCTCACACACGCCGACGCTGACTCAGCAGTTTGTCTGTCCCCGGCAACGGGCCCTAAATTTCGAGTCGTTTCTTTTTCTGTGATGCTTCGCTGCTTTCAGAGCTCACGGTGTGTCCCTTTTCACTTCTGAGTTCAACTCATATTTTACTGAGGAAATTACTGCACAAATAACTTCCCAGGGTGTTTTTGTTTCTGTCCAGACATCACTGAGCGGTTTTTGCACACTCGGGCTGTTCTGTGCTGAGCCAAGGCCGGAGCCCAGATCCGTCACTTGGGGGGGCAGAAGGAGAGTATGGATTGGGATTATGGTGGGCGCGTTGGGGAAAGGCTCTTGTGAGTGTGTTCCATTCAACCTAAGTCCTCTAAGACCTCCTCATCTCTTCTGAGAGCAGCAAGCTGAGATCTGATCTAATGCCGAGTGCCACATGTGTGTGTTTGGGAGAGAGACACAACACTTTGATGAGAGCCTGCTGGGGATGTGAGTGCAGATGAGTAATCAGCCAACCCAACGCATATGTGTGTGTGCTTGCGTGTGCACATGCGTGTGTGCATGTGCTCTCCTCATCCCTGAAGGGTTGTTCGAGGGTGTTCTGTGCAGGTTTTGCTCAGGGGGGAGGTGAGTTCTTGGGGTCTTTCATTCAGATGTAATTAGCCCAGACAATGGTCTGGTTAAAGCTGGAATCCTTCGAGCCCTCTCTGCCTTTGATTGTGTGGGCCAGCTGTGGAGGAATGGCCATTATCTCCCTGTGTCCGGCAGCATAAAGAAACCCCCTGCCCCAGTTACCCCTGTGTTAAGAGTTCCCACAGGGGGAGGGACATGTGTTGGTCACACTCTGGCCTTAAAGAAAATGAAAGCAATATGAATGCTGGTTTACTTGCAAGCGATCTGACTTTGTCTCATGCGTCTTAAACTAAATGAAGATGCTGACAATATTTATACAACGTGACAGAGGAAAATCATTTGCGAAGCTGGCGTTTAGTTGTGTTCATTTCTTCTGTCGTCAGTAACATCTCAGTGTTCTGCCTGCCCACAGGGACTCTTCGACCCATTAGACTTGTGAAGAAATTGAATCTTTACAGCACGGGGACAATATAATTACTGTTAATTTAACACTCAGATTCTCCATCATTAACTCCCACTCTTGAATGCAAAATAACAGGCACAGAAACGTAGACAGTACGAGCGTCGGAGCACAACATGTGTTGACAGCACATCCGTCCCTTTTACTGAATTAACAGCGACCTCTTCATCTTGTAAGAACAGGACTCGCATCGTTTATGCGTTATTAAGTCCTGCAATTGGGCAGCCAGTAGTTTGCATATTAGTCTATTAAGGTAATATGTTTTGCCTGTCTCAACACACGGCTAGCCAGAGCCCCTGGCGACACATTTGGCAATTCTCAGAATTACACCGTAATCATAAATATGTGTATAATTCACGCTGGTTTAATTTACAACTCTGCATTCTAAGCTTCAGTAGATTCAAAAGATTAGCCAGTTATCGCTTTTGAGCAATTAGTTCTAATTAATAACCAGTATCAGTTGTCGACCTCGTGTGAACTGAATTAGAAATGACAACAATTGCTCTGCTCAGCAGCATATTCACCTGAACTTAAAACGTTTTTTTCCTTCGAGGTTTCTTTCTCGTTGAATTTTTAGCAAATCAAATTTAAATACATAGCAATGGGTTAGGGTTAGGGCTTGCTAAGGACCTTGCCAAGGGTTTGCTAATATTTCCAAAAGTTTGAGTTTTCATTTTGCTTGCTGGATTTTATTTTCTCAGTCAGCATGGGAGGAATTGGTGCAATTAAATCCTTTATATGTGAAATCGGTATGTTCCTCTGAAAAAGACTTACTTGCGATTAAATTGTATTAGAGAGGAGAAGAAACTGAGCCTCACGCCAGTGTGGGCGCATCCAACTCAAAGTTTACCCAACAAGCAGGTGGGAGGCTGCACAGAGGGGGTGCGAAGGCTGAAGCGACTATTCTTTAGTCTCCTCTTTTTGGCCCCGAGCTGCCCTCTCCGCTCACCCCCCATTATTTGTCCCGGCGGCAGAGTGCGCAGACCCCAATGGGTTCTTTGGAACGGGACGAAAAGAGGGAGCGAATTGCAGCTGTGACGTGGGCGTTGTTCCATTCACCGCGTTCGCCATAGCAACGGGGCAGAGACCCTGGAAGCACGCAGCCCCTCTCTCTGGACTGCGTCCTGGAGGCATGAAAGGCAGCTGGAAGTTTCGTGGAGCAAAATATCACAAGAAATCGACGTAAATGTGCCTCATATTAAGGTTGCAAGATGTGGTAATTGTACTCAAACAATAAAATCTCGTGGGCACAACACAGGTTAATGCGCTGTGCTTGCGCAACTTTTACGCAGCGTTTTGACGCGCGACAGATACAAACGTGACCTACTGACCCAAATGTTTCATAAAGTGATTTTCCCAATAAATAAAACGACTCTGTCGTGTAAATGAAATTGCTTCTTGATTCGTTTCTGTGTTTCTCTCTTCACTTTGTACCTCAGCGTGCTGCAGGACTGCTGCGCGTATTGTTGGCAGAGCGATTGGGGTTTCTGTACAATCTCCCGTGACCAATGAGCGGGGTGCTGTCAGGGGTAACCACATCTGTCAACCGTTCTTGGCCAATAAAGAGCGAAGCGAGGCGGACCACAGGTGCGCGCCTCTGCGTCCCCTTGGCACAGCGCCCGGGAGATGCTGGAGAGAGACGCCTAGCTGCCCCGTGGCGCAAAAGTGTTACTGTCAAAGGCGGTCTCCTTTTAACTACAGTTATCACTCTGGCTCCGATAGTTATGGCGACCGCAGCGTCTAATCACTACAGCGTCCTCACTACCCCCAGTAGCGCGCCGCCGCCGCACTCGGAGTCCGGGAGCATGCAGCAGGCGGCAGCGTACAGGGACGCGCACACCCTGCTCCAGAACGACTATAGCACGTTACCGGGCGGCGGACATCCCCTCAGCCACGCGCACCAGTGGATAACGGCGCTGTCTCACGGTGACGCCGGAGCGCCCTGGCCGTCCAGTCCCCTCGGTGAACAGGATGTGAAGCCCGTGCTGCACGACAGTGACCGAGAGGAGCTGCAGAACTCCAGCAGTCTGCAGCAACAGCAGCAGCAGCAGCAGCAACAGCAACAGCGACACCCTCATCCAGCTCACCAGCAGGCTCATCACGACGCCAGAGCATGGCGAACCAGCACCGCCAGCACGCACATCCCCGGCATGACGACATCTGAGGGCCAGAGTCTCGTGTATTCCCAGTCCGGCTTCGGTCTGATGCCCGGTGGAGAGCAAGGCGGGATGCATCACCACCCCCTTCGGGACGAGGACCACCACAGCCACAGTCCGCACCTCAGCGAGCACGGAGGCGGCCCTGTGGCCCACCAGCAGTCCCTCTCGCATCATCACCAGCACGGTGGGCACCACGATCAGTCAGACGAGGACACGCCGACCTCTGACGAGTTGGAGCAGTTTGCCAAGCAGTTCAAGCAGCGACGCATCAAGCTGGGCTTCACCCAGGCGGATGTGGGACTGGCTCTTGGGACCTTGTATGGAAACGTGTTTTCCCAGACAACCATTTGCAGGTTCGAGGCGCTCCAGCTCAGCTTCAAAAACATGTGTAAACTCAAGCCCTTGTTGAACAAGTGGCTGGAGGAGGCGGACTCCACCTCGGGGAGCCCCACCAGCCTGGATAAAATCGCCGCACAGGGAAGGAAAAGGAAAAAGAGGACCTCAATTGAGGTGGGCGTCAAAGGGGCTCTGGAGAGCCATTTTCTGAAATGTCCAAAACCAGGAGCAGCGGAGATCAACTCCCTAGCGGACAGCTTGCAGTTGGAGAAGGAGGTGGTCAGAGTTTGGTTTTGTAACAGGCGGCAGAAGGAGAAGAGGATGACACCGGTTGGGGGACAGATACCTGGAGGAGAGGACATGTACGGGGACACCCCTCCTCACCACGGAGGACAAACTCCAGTGCAGTGACCCATTGTTTTCATCCAAACGCGGACCCCTGACGGAGGGAAAAATAATGCCTCCTCTTTTTTTTCGATTATTGGACCACTCGGAACCGGGGACTGAGCCAGCCAGCTGATAATGTTGGACGCACATGGTTGGGGATATAAAACGGCATCAAAGCACTGAAAATACGCAGAGTGGAGGGCTGCATGGAGCAATGTCACACCGCGGAACTGCCGAGCCTTTTTGGAAACGCGGCTGGTTTGTGCTAACCAAAAAAAGAAAAACAAAAAAACCCCATGAAATATTAAAAATATATATATATTCGTCAATGAAATGCTTCTGCCAAGGCGCCGTTATGTCATGATGTAATGTGTCATTTGAGAAAGGCAGAGTAGGATGTGGAGGTCTGCAGGGGGTGGGGGAAATATAAAAACAAGCTGGGGGCTCGACGAGAAGTCATAGTCACTGTGGTTAAATAAACGCCATCTTTCCATCCTAACAAAAGCTACAGGGATTCTGACAGGAGATGAGAAAAGCAAGAGATGTATGTCGGACTTTATTTATTATTATTATTATTATTATTATTATTATTATTATTATTATTATTATTATTATTATCTTGTAGGTTTTGTAAAACATAATTGAATACATTTTATTAAGATCATAATTGGTAATATATTAATTACAACAACACCAACAATAATGATAAGAATAATAATGCTGATAATATTACTAAAGGATGTTCCGTTTCCATTCTTTCTGTGCAGACATTTATGTGCGCCTGTTTACAGTGTGTTTTTGCTGCTTGTTATTTCTCTACTTTCCCAAAATACTGTGATGAGAGTGACCTCCAGCTCATTTTGCCTTCCGGTCTCAAGGAAATAATAAGACGAACCCCCACCCTCCAGAAAATAGAAAAAGAAAAAAAAAGACTAAGATAGAAAAAGGTCCCTGGTACCAGCTCTGGCTCTATTGTATGTGTAAACTCATTGACTCACTGACTTATTTGTGGGATGTATTCTGAAAATTTTATGTCCTCGTTTGTTTGTTTGTATGTTTGTTTGTTCAGTTTTCTCTGTCAGTCTGTGCCAACGCACAAACACAGACGCGCTTTCGTGCCACTTAAATCCTGTGACATAATCTGATGGTGCAAGGTTTTTAAGGGGAATCCACCACCGAATTCAGGAGCTCAAGTCAAGCTGAAGGATGTACAGGACAGAACGGGAAATAAAATCCAATGCATCCAATATATGAATATTGATTTGAAATATTTCCGTCAGAAACTTCTCCGATCGAGGCCTATAGGTGAGCAATCACAACCAATCCCTTTGTTTAAAAAATTCAATACGCAAAATCGTATTGACGTATTTACTTGATATATACGCTAATATTTTAATATATCATTTGGTGATCAACCGATTTTATTGACCAGATGGTCTGATTTGAAATCTGAAATCCTTCAGCTGGATTTAAGTGTGAGGTGGAGAACAAAAACCAACAAAACCAAAACAAAATTACTGACCTGAAATCTGTGATTAAACGTGTAAAGGGGGTAAAAAGGAATCAACGATTGCACAATTTCTATATGCTTTTTTGTCATTAAATTGTATTTGTTTTCTATGGATCTGCAGTCTGTGAACGTTTCTTCAGGCTCTCAGGGGGGAAACGTCGCTAATCTGACAGTAAGCTTTGCGCCTCGTAACGGTTCCTGCATCGTAATTCTGGATTTTATCAATCAGTCTCGCTTGTTTGAAGGTCCGACGTGTTTACTGCAGCTGATGTGCGTGATTCCGTGTCTAAATCTGCAGCGTGGACGCTGGAAATTAAATAATGTCACTCTAATTAGTAATTGCATCAGTATGCATAGAAACCAATTTACAACTATGTTCAAATGTAATTTTGAATTTAAAATAGTTAATATACATATATAGCTTCTATATACTAATTAATTAAGCTCGGTCCACGATGATTACATAACAATAACTGCAGATACAGGACAAAAGGTGATACATTATGGAATCGATTAATTAGCATGTTATAGCGTTTATAATCTGGCCTCTTGTATTTGTAATGCCTAATCATGATCCGTCATATGCATTTTTCTATTTAGAGAATTTTTAAAGATATTTTCCATGCGTTCACACACGTGTACTCTTGGATAATTGTGGGGAAATTATTCTAATATTTATAATCTGGAAAGATGCGTTACACGAGTGTGACGGCGGTGGATAGTTCAATTATTAAAAAGTAAAGCAAATTAGATAATGAAGGCAAGTCAATTGTTTTAGGGATTCTCTTACAGTATATTTTCAAGTGTGAATTCCCTTGTTGTATTTACTTTTAAAAATAATTATATACGTATTTTAGCCTGTTTTAACTTCTTTAATGTTTTTATGAAATATTCAGACAGTTTGTTGCTGCCCCCTCGTGGCTAAAATACTAGTTGAAGAGATAGTATAATTATTAATTATGTTACATGTATAATTATATCCTTGTAGACTTGGAGCACTTATTTTATAGAACTGTTTCTCAAACTGACAAAAATGAATTTTATGTCTCATATTGGCTGAAGGGCAAATGTGACTTTAAGGCCAGAGAAATAATCATGTAGGTTCTCATGTGTGTAGCATTTTTGCTGAATAGTACTTTTTTATTGGTTGAAATGTGAATGAACCAAAGGCAAACCTTTAAGCGCAACATCTAATGTGCATACAAATTATAAAAGAAATACAGGGAGCACAAAGATTAGTTGACAGGAAACTAATAAATGAAGGGGGGGAAATACGCTTTGCCATGAAGAAAAGGAACAGGTTGAACCAGAATTTTGATTCATTTTAAGGGATCCAGTTTTCATGCTGATGTTTGCAAATATAAATGCAAATATATCAAATGTAAAAGGCTGATTTAAGAGGAGGCGTGTGAATGTTTGCGTGAGGTCTCAACCCAGGCCTCCAGAGAAGCTCATAGCCTGGAGTCTGAGCTATCAGCCTGCCACCATCTGCCCTCCTCCTCCACTCAGTCTCTGTAATATTCATATTTTCTGTTTGCCCACACACACACACACACACACACACACACACACTGTACCACCTCTGACTCACCAGAGATAGTCGGTGTCATTGTCAGCCTTGAAACGTCGCTGCATCCTTGTGTGTGAAGGATCTCCCAGGGTTTCTGCACAATGGCCGCAGCGACGCCACCAGCCAAAGTCATCAGATATTATTCATCTACTCGCTGCTGTTTGTCTCCGTTTTTCTCGCTCACCCCGCGCTTTGTCTGCGCTCTGCCTCCGTCTTCCTCTCTGTTTCTCCTCAGCTCCACCGCAAAGCACAAAGAAGGGGGCAGAAAGTTAATTCTCCAGTATTGTTGGGTGGGCTTAGTCCTGTCGTATGATAGCGAGCACAGAGGGAGAGGGATTACCAGAGAGATAGGCTATATGCCAGATATATCCCCCGTATAAGAACCCATGATATGTGGCAGCATTTGCAGCCAAAGTAATCACACTTCCCTGCGACTCCTGCCGCACATTCCAGCAACCAACTGCACACACAGTGAGCGGAAACAAAAGGAAAATACCACAGCTATATTTAATGAAATATCATGAGTAATCCACTGTCGGACAGCTTTACCTCTAGATATGGTACATTCGTAATAGTCCTGTAATGTTACACAGCAATTTCACACAGAACAGATCATGGCTGTGACATATTCCTTGTTTTTTTCCCTGTTCTTATTTACAGTGTGATGAGATTCCACAAGAGCTTCAGCACAGGCACAAGACAAGACGATGCAGTATGGACTCTACAGCACACAAACAGGAGTCTCGACACACACGATGGAGCTGAACCCCCCCGCCCCCCCACTCCTGACCTCTGACCTTTTGACTCTAACAGACACACAGATGAAATGGAGTAGGCCATCATCCGTTCCCATTTGAAATTGTTTTCGCAGGAACACAAAAAATGTGCACTTAGAATCTGTAGCAGACGAGGGACTTTTCCAATAATTTGCTCTGACACCTGAAATATGAACAAAGTCTACATGCAGTCACTACAATATGCACGCTGGAGTCTACGGCATTGCACAGTTGAATGGGTTTGATTGAAATAGAAAAATAAAATGCCAACAAGTAAACAAAAGAAGAAGAAAAGTGCAAAAATAATGTCCATTTTTCTTTTCAGGTTCAAGCGCAGCCGCTGTCAAAACTCAATGGTATCAAGATTTGATAAGTAAATCTTAAATAAGACATACGGGAAGGTAAAGCGTACGCTGCCACCGACAGAACGTAAACAGCTTAAGGAGTCCGTTTCCATAAGGCTGAATCTGCTTAATGACGAGAGAAGGCAAGAAAGGTTTCAGGGATTTAAGACACAGAAATAAATCTTGCTTTTCTCACACAATGTGAAGGATTTAAATTAATCTGCAGCCCACAAAGTTTCCCTGAAGGGAAAACTCCTGATTTTAGCTGCTTTTCTTTAAACTGATGAATTCTTTCCTCCGACGTCCTCAACATACAGCTACATATAGATGCTACATATTCACTCATTATGATGCATGCATCAATGTGGATTTCAGTGTGGGGGGCACTTATTACTGCGATGTTTAACCTCTTTCACACATGCGTTACAGTACAGATTTTACCCCCAGCAGCTGCCTGTGTGAATACAAACATCTGAATGTCCTGCTGACATCAGAGCATCGTGCATGGATCCAGGAGATCCTCCGAGCACACAGTAAGGAGGAGGAGGAGAAGAGAAGCAGAATACAAATTACCAAGGAGGAAGAGGAAGAGTGGTATCTAAACAAAAAGCTGAATTGCGCTTCTTCGGGTGCAGAGGAACATAAAGATTGTCAAATCCAGGGGACGTTGATGCGGAGAAGCACCACTCCGATCTTTTCTTATGCATCTATTAGAGCAGCCTTGACTCTACGGTTTGAGGATACATGCCGCAGCTTCCAAACGGCACCAATCCTCAGGATGTGAACCATAAAAGGAGGCCTGCACAGACATGTACCAGCCATACGCTGCCCCATGATACACCTATTTATTTATTCGTCTATTTATAATATGATTGTTTAGTTCGCTTTCAATGCTTGAGTGTATTACGTTCCAAAAAGCTTCTGTCTGACAATCCAAACGGGGGGATCCACACGATGCTGAGGATGAAGGGTAAAATTATTCTTCAGGGTTAATAAGGCCCAAAAAAATGTTTCAAAGTGCTCGTTGCAGACCGATCCAAAATCGGAACAATTTAAATATGCATCACTTCTGTTAGCAGGTACTTAAGGGAGCTGTTATATAAGATTTGGATACTATGTCCAACAAAATAAAAAGGGATTTTGCACTAGAAACCACATATAAATTTACACTATGTGACAGAGGAGAGGATTTTATGGTTTGCAGGCTATACTATACTATTTATACTTATGTACAGTGTATTTAAATATTATATCTCTATGATATCTAACCTGGTCCAGTTCTATATCTATACACATTCATTCAAATAAATAAGTGCCTTTTCTTTCAGTCAAGATGTTAAAAGACATGAAATGGAGTGACACAGAGGTGACATGAAATACCGAGGCGTGACACGAGCACGGTTGCCACGGCAGCAGCAGCTACGATTGTGTTGACCACGTGGAAGAGTGGCAGCGTTCCCCTCCTTCCCTTTCTTTCTTTCTTTCTTTCTCTCCACTTTGTCCTCCACGTCTCCCTCTACCATCCTTCGCCGTTGTTCCTCCACTACACTGCGAGTTGAACCGCTTGGCCGACGCAGACGCTGTTGAGGAGGTAGGGGGCGTGTGGTGTACAGGCGGCTCGCGGCGCCCACCTGTGGTGTGCCTACTGTATGTCCAGCGTGCATGTGTCAACACTTGGGCTGGTCGATTTCAGAGCACTCCGTGTCCATGTCAGAGTCGTAGAGAGAGTGCCCTGTGGGGTCGCTCGCGGGTGACATCAGGTCCTGCGGCGAGTCGGTGCGCGAGGGGTGTGGCGTGTTGTCCTGGAAAGTGTCCGTGCGGGAGTAAAGTCCCAGATCTGGGAGTCTGGAGGCTGAATTGCTTCCCTCGGTGATGTCCTTGTAGCAGAAGTCCTCCGGGTCTACGAACCACTCAGGCCAGAATCGCTGGCGGATACGCTCGCAGTACAAGGCCAGGTTAATGAGCTCGCCTGGAATACACCAAGAGATGCGATGCTGGTTGAAAATGCTCAGTTTACCAAGAACATTAGATTGAGAATTATTCTAGCGATAATTTACAAGTAACTATTCAAAATCTAAAGGCACCTTTGATCAGCTGCTCTGGCCGTGTTCCAGGCAGCGTCCACATAGCGGGTGCCAAGTGGCTGAACACCGCAGCGTCTACGGTCGTAACCTTAGAGCCCATGAGATACTTCTTATTACCTGAGACCACAAACGAAGCGATGCAGCGTCACACAAACCATGCATAGTTTTACCTCTTAAAGAAATAGAACATTTTAAGGAAAACACATCTCTGCTGTGTAAATAATAACCAGGCAACTTAACTGAGCATTTAAACAAACTTAGCAACTGCTTCATTAATTATTTATATTCAGCATTGACCTTAAATTAAGTCAAGAAAGTAACTGCACATATCAGTGGTCTGCTGGTTGCATTACTACTCATTTGACCTTTTTGACCTTTGCTTGATACTGGTTTAAAAGCAATTACACATAAAATCTCTTCTGGAGAGAATAAAATTAACCATATCATAGATCATATGACAATGATTAACTATAATTTGCTCTATTTCGGTTCTGACATACTTTCGTCCGAATAAGAAGTGATATTTTGCCTCTGTCGCGCAGTACCAATTCTCACCGCTGGGTGACGCTAGGTGACACTTGTGACGTTGTTCCCCAGTCGAAGGCACTGCAGACTAACGTTTTTTCACTGTTTATGGCTCTGCTACAAATCAGGAAGCCACTGCACTCTGCACCTTTCATCACTCAGTTGCCGTTATATTACCTCTAAAGCGATTACTGAGCGAACATATATATAAATGCACTAATAACTTTCTTTGACTTAACCCACAGTTTAGGAACTGAAACATTCATTTCCCCACCTAACAGAGTGGCCAGCGTGCGCATGTCCTTTTCCATCAGCTCGTAAACCTTCTCCCGTGAAAAGCGGCCGATGCCGTGCCCGTACATCTCCCTCTTGACGATCCCACCTGTCAGGTGACTCAGGATCCACTTGAGCACATCGCTCAGCGGTCCGCTCACTGACAGCATCTTCTGGGTTTCCTCCAAGTTGTCCACCCACTGACAGTATGCTATAGTCCTGTGGTGCAAACGCACACCTCAGGTTAGGTAAGACACATTCCACATTCGACAAATCAACTTGAAGCTGACCTAAATAACAAAATCCCCCACCAGTAGAAATGCTCCTCCACCATTTTGGTGATGGCGTGAGACACGGCCTTCTCCTGCGCTGTCAGGCTGTTGTTGAGGCTCACGCCCAGCCTCTCCTCCAGGAAGTCGATGATGAATTCGGTGCCACACACCTGCTCCTGGTTGTATTCGATCCAAGGCATCTTTCCCTGCGGTGAAAGTTTCCCATCAAAGTAGTTCTGGGAGAAAGACAGAAGATAAGAAAATGACCAGAGGAGAACACGAAATGAAACCCAGCAAAACATCTGCTTAGGTGTCTGCGTTTACCTGATAGGGCAGGTCCAGCATGCGGAGGTAGGTCTCCATCTTAAGGCAGAAAGGGGACAGGGACGGGGCGCCAGTTTTGGGCCTGGAGAACTGGTGGAGGATGATGGCATCTTTAGAGTCCAGCTCTTCCTCCTTCCTGTGTAGGAACAAAGGCAGATCTAAAGCTGTAGAGCAGCTTGGTCCCATTCTTTTCTCTCAATCTTTCTTTTCTCAGTGGGTCTCTCAAAAAGCCATAGAGGAGGATGGAGGAGAGAGGAGAGGCTTTCATTCACATTTTTTCGGTTTACCTGGGCTCCATTCATATTTGGCAACAGAATATATTTAATTTTTTATCCTGTGACATCAAAATCACTAAACAAAAACCTACCACCTCTGTTATAACGGCCTAAAGGAGCCCTTTGGCTTTCTTCTTGAAAGAATCAAAAGAATATCTTTGCTACTGCAGAAATCTTCATCTTTCTTGAATGTTTACATGCATGTATGTTGATTTTGCTGCTGAGGGACAGACAAAACAGGCCCAAAAAAGGAGCTGAAAATCTCTGGAATTTGAGAGAGGACGTAATTTGATTTTTATTATGTTGACTGTGTTATAGCGGGCCTGGACTAGTGTAATCAGATATGCTTTCAGGGCATCGTCCAACCTCATTACTGCCAATGAACAAAGCCAACCTCACACAACCGCAATCCTAACAGATACCATTTCCCTTTCAGTGCCCATGGGAGCTGGCTGTAAAAACACCAAAATAAATAGAAAAGAAAAAAAAGCCGCCTTATACATCATGTCACTTTGTCCTTGGAAAACAAGACAAATGAAGTCTGTAAAGTCAGCATAAGGCGGAAGCTGGAATAAACCTGTGACCTGCGAAATAAAATCTCGCATTTCATCTCCCATGAAGGAAGACAGCAGTAAAGGTCAGCAACAACAGCCAGTAAAGGCGAAAATAGACTAATTTGTGTTTACAATGGGGGGGAGGGGGGCGTCGTTACATCACAATCCACCCACTCACGATTCCTTAATCTCCCACCCGCCCAACGTGGCCAGATTAAGGAATATCAATGCTCGGGGAGAATGCAGCGAGTTGGGACGCGTCGGGCTGAGATCTGCTGGGTTCTTGTCTAGAAAAGGCTCTGCGTGCTGCTGTTACCTGACAGACAGCAGCTCGTACAGCAAATAAGCGGCAGCGGCGAGCAGAGCCCCTCCTGTCAAATACAGCGTTTTCCGCCACCACGAATCCGAGCCCAAAGCGGACATGATCCCGCCGCAGTCCCGCAGCGGGCGGGCGACGACGTCCCCGTCCAACGAGAGCTGCTCATCGGAGCCCAGCAGCCCGGAGGAGAAGCTCAGGTTCTGGCCAAAGTCAACCACAAACGACCGCGTCCAGGCGAAGCCGACGCGCCAGTACATGCTCTCCGTCTCCGGCCGCTTTCCGCCTGACTTTGGCTGCTGGGGGCTTCATCGGCGGGGGCTTCATGGGTGCAGAGGGCTGCGGGGACAGCTCGCCGGGTGGAGGAACCTTCGACTACACGCAAGCATCCCGCCCGGAGCTCGTCTTCATAACGGGATGGACATCCTCTGATGCGGCTGGATGCAGGGAGGCTGCACCCCCCACAGCCGTCCGCACAATGTCAAATGAGACAGAGTCCGACATGTTAGCAAAAGAACTTCCGCTTGTGGTTTTCAAAATAAATGAACGCGTTCCATATAATGTTTGCTGAGCAGCGTTCATGCAGCTCTCTGCTGTCAGTAACCCTAATTATTTTTTTAGACTCTCATTTCAGTATAAGCCAAATGGAGTGAAGGTGGACTTTGAAATCAATCAATCAATCAATCTTTATTTATATAGCGTCTTATACAATCAAGATTGTTTCAATGAAACAATGTTTTGTCCTCAATTAATCATCTTAAAATTACCAATGAAGCATCCTGCGCAACATACCACTAATTTACACAGCTGTGGTCTCTATAAACGTATCGCAACACAATGGTACGGCAATTCCACTCTTCATTTTCAACAGAATGGCAACGTTTTTATTTTCGTGGAAAAGGATTATATTTTATTTTGAAAGAAATTCTCTGCATCCTGTTTTTTGTCCTGACCTGACGTAACGACACCAACTCCTAGAAGAATAAACCAATCTTTCAGAGGAAAAAAAGGCTGTCCAGTTCGTTGCTGTCATTCAAGGAAAAATTACATAAAAATGTATTTGTGCTAAATACACCCTTCAATCCAACCTAAAACTAGTGTTATGTATTAAACATTACCAGTGCAGCCCAGCAGGGGTCTACCATAGCCCTAGTGGAAATGAACATGCCCTTCATCACCCTTCATTAACATGTAAATTAACAAGCAAAGAAACAATTAGAGCATTTTACATTTAATGATCGACAAATGTATTCAGTTGGGTTGAAGTCCTTTTATTTTCTTACATCCATTGAAGTTTCCTGCAATAGAAGTTTGAAAAATACCAAACTTCAGAAAGGAAAACAGCAGAAGGCAGAGAAAATAAGACATAAATTCAAGAGGTTTACACCACTTTTTTCTTTACGTTTAATACAAGTGACAAACAAAATGGCTTTTAATATGTTTTCTTTAACCCAGTGGGGGGAAAAAATACAATAATTACACAATCCCACCTTTAAAACAAATTTTACAGTTAGCCTGAACAGGACAATGTGCTATTATGAGGAAAGTTCCTCTGGATCCAGCAGCTTTTATTTCTTAAGGCTTGTGAGCACCTTGCTTTAGGTCAGACACAAACACCCACAATTGTAGACATCAATACGCAGACACTTCCATTATTTGGGTTTAAATTGATAAGAAAAGTAGATTAAAAATAATGTACAAGCAGAACTTTGCAGACAAATTGTCGATGATTGTAAATAATTTTACTGCCAAAGAAAAGAATGTTCCTCACAAAAGTGCTGTACAACTAAAGTAGATAAATCAGAGACCCTTATGGACCACAGCAAAGACTCAATCAGGATGGTGAAAAAAGTGCTACGCATGATTTCCACAAACCAAAACCATAGAAAAAAAAATATAACTTCAGATTATTTACAAACGGGAAGCAGAAAAGGGAAAGGGCGGGGTGAACATGTCATGATGCAGAGCAAAAAAAATAATAATATAATCTTGCTTAGACTAATTTTTAAATCAAAAGCCTCTGTTGGGATCTATTTTTCTTGTGAAACAGTCACAGGCCTCACTTCACAGTTGCACAGCATGTTATCCAATCATATTCACTCTTACAGCACAGGGTCACATGGTTTTACAGAGAAGACTACTACAGCCCCTGAGGAAAGAAAACCCAGAGTGACCGCTCTTCCTCACACACACACATAAAACACTACTCTGTGATCAAGTTTTCTCAAATCCCGCAGAGCGCCGCGCAAAAAGACTCGCTCCTCTGGGCTGTTCAAGGATGTCAGGATCATCACAATGACAGTAAACTGCTTTCCCCCCTCTTTCGCAACCCCCGCCCGCACAAAATGTTCCTCAGTTTGAGTTCGTTTCAAGTCTGAAGAGCGGAGAGCCTCATCGAGATGCCAGTTCGTCATTGCGTGAGTGTCAGCGGCCTTCCGTTCCATTTACAAATCCATAACGATCGGACATAAGGGGGAATGTGAAGACGAAGCGTGAAGGAGCTTCGGGGGAGTGGTCAGTTGAGGGTGAACGGAGAGCTCGCTTGGCTTAAACGTGATTTGTTGCTCCCCCAGCTGACACCACACAGACCGTACATCAACATCATGGATTCTGGTGGACATGAAGATACTAAGACTGGCTGTAGGAGTTGCTTTGGTTCCCATTGGAGCTCTGATCACCTTCACTGTGAAGACAAGAATCATTGTTGTAAGTCAACAGGAGAAATGAACAGTCGCACATGATGCAGAAAATAAAATTCTGTTCATATCCACATGGAACGTACCTGTTGGGAGGAGGTTTAGGTTTTGGCATCTTATTCAGCATGCCTGCTATCTCCTTCCTGTCATCAAAGTTTTTCCACTGGTCATAGAGCTTCAGAATGACACGGATAATCTCCAGAATCTGCAGATCATACCATATGTTGAAAAGAAAAAAAAACCTTGTCCAACATATTCAATATCCATAAAAAGAAGCTGTAAAGAGCTCTTCAAGAGTGTGATAGTTTCTCCTCGACCACAAGGCAACTCTTACTTTGTCCATGTCAACAGAGAGCTCTGCAAACCACTGTCTGGCATCTTTCTGCTGTACCACACAGGCAACATGTAGACAGGCTTTAGGAAGAAAAAACAACATTCAATCATGACCGCTGCTAAATCAAATTTAGCCAATAACTACATTAAATAGCTGAGAAGGAAAAGAGCACATTGACCCATCTTACCCAAGGCAATCATGAATGGAGGGTACAGAAGACACAGATCTGTCCTGTATGTGTCATTAACTATTCTCCTGGTATAAACAGAACAAAATGGGTCAGTCTTACAGAACACTATGAATCAAGACATTGTCAATATTTATTCATAATTAAGAGAATAATGTGCAACATCTAACCAAGCCAGGGGGAGCAGCATGTCCTCCTGACCCATATCTTGCACATACTGCAACAGTGGTCTGTATGGATGGTACACAATCAGGCAACAGTCCTGGAAATATCAACGACAAGTCATTAAACAAATCAAGCCAAAAACAGCCTAGAACAGTAATCTCTCCACTCACCATTAATTCAAGAAGATAGAACTCACATTCGAGGATCTGTCAAGACGGATTAAGATTGGATCAAATGCAACCCAGAAACCCTACATTTTGTATTAATATTAGTTAGTTATATTACATTCTCTACTTGTTTGTGTTTAGGACACCCCTGCAGTAACATTTACAGCCATAAAGTAAAAAGGCCCCAACAATGCTCTAAACTGGCAGCTATGTTTTCACTGAACAATTATTCATCACAGGACTGCAACAATTACTTGTGGAATCTTGCACACTGGTATAAACGACAATGACAATGTGCTAAGAGTGTAAGAAGGTCCTGGCATTTGAAGATGTAAATAACATAAATAACTACGCAGAGGCGGCAGAATAACTGATTCATACCATAGCTCACCACAACACCAGATTATTAAAAGGATTAAAGCTTGTTACCATTTCTAACTTTAGTTTTTCTTCCTTTTCAAGAAAATATATATTATGTACAGATTGTAAGAGCACAATTTTAATTTATTGTATACCGCAGCAAAAATGTACCGGTAGTCCAATGTTTTGATTGTATTTATTTTACTTACATGATTCATTCTATAAGGAAATTCCTTTGGAAAGGCATGGGAAAATCGGGTTTTCACTGTTTGTCAGAAGAAAAAAACTCATTGTAGTAAAAAAAATGAAAATAATAATACTGATTTTAGAAAAATGGGAGATTTTTTTCCAATTGCCTTAACTCTGTGTGGTCACTTACAGACAGAGGTTGCTGCAGAGATTAGCCTGGTGTTAGACACGACTCCAAATTCCTGGAAGATAATGTTTTTAGTTTAGATGGTTGTTAAACAGATTACTATATTAAAGAACATTTTTATCATTTTATCAATTCTTGCTTTGCAGCACAAAAACTTGCATACCTCTACTTTTGAAGCTAGAAAAACACAGGTAGGGGCCATGAGCACTGGATCTATACTTTTCAGTGAATACCTGCAAAAAAAAGGATAATGGATTTACAATGTTAAGAAATCTTCCTTATGGAAAGAAGTATGAAAGCTGTTTTTCTACAAACAATATATGAAACAGCAATGTACACTATGATAAAGGACTGGTTTTGGCCTTGTCCAATTAATTGTTCAAGTATTAAGTATTCAGGTGAAATAATTTTGTAACACGGGCACATTTGGTGTAGTGTGAGCATAATGAATTATACAGAAAGGATTTTTACCTGGCATAGAAGCGTTTGAAGTAAACAGTGGCAGTGGCAATGACTTGCTGCCGCAGTTTCAAATGTTCCCCCAAAGCCTGGATCACTAAAGGAGATAGATTCTAAACTTCATATAGGTCTAAATATGATAAACCCACAATATGATATTGACGCCGGAATTCTTTTTTTTTTTTTTACAAAGTAAACAAATACCATTAGCAAAGAAAATCTGCAGCTTCCAATACTCCTCTTCAGAAAGGTACTTCAGATCCTTTTGACGCTCTTTCATTAAGTCTTGTTTGTCCAATACCCACTGCAAACTTTAAAAAAAACAAAATAAACATATATTTACTTAAAACGTGAACTACACTGGGGATTGATTAAACATCATGCTAACAGGAAACTAGCACAAAAACTACGTTAGCAGAACGTAGCCTATTGTTAAAAGTATCACTTTAAATCTGAAGCGAGATTTTTCTAAGCTTATCTAACTGACTTCATTATGATAAATAAAATGTTGCGTGCATTTGGGCATGTTTTTTACACAGAAGAAACTGATCGATATAAACTGCTAGCTTTAGCGCTCTGTTATCTAGGCCTGACAATATGAACAAAATAAAGATTTCACAAATATAATACAAACATACTAATGAGAACTCTGCCAAAAGTTTCCAGCCATGTCGGATGTGAGGTAGACAAAGGCGCAAGTTATTTGTATTACTTTCCTTCACAAAAAATATACTTGGCGTAGGTAAAGTATTTATGTGCATCAGGCGCTGTAGGAGTAACATGAAAACTGGAACATGAAAGCTGGAAAACGAGAACTCTGCATACTTGTTCCGCCGCAACTTTAGTTCCGCGACTGGGATTCCGCTTCTGTTCTTTGCAATTCAATATGTACTCTTTCCTTTCTTTAGCGTTTCTTCACAATATTGCATAAAATTTTCAATACGTTTTGAAATTAGAAAGCAAGATTAACATAGAATTTTGAATTGCATTATGCAGTAAATAAATCAGATGTCAATATATGGGTTAGTGACTGGGCCAACTTAAAGTAATGGCCAAGGACGTATTTACTTTTGATTAGGATTAATGTACTAACAGATTTAGTCTACTCAACATATTTTATTAAGTTTTTATTGCATTAAAATTATACATTATTATCACTTTCAAAATTAAAAGCATGGAGCCACTGGATGTGTGGCTAGAAGACGGAGACATACAGCCCTTGGATTGGTTGATAGATAAAACACAAAAAATATAAATGTTGCCATTATTTATTCTACTAAACATACGAAAATTTTAATGTGAATGCAAACAAATATTCATAAAACTGTATTAGACATTCAGGAGTGCTTGATTAGAGATTGGTTTAAATTATGCAAATGTTAAAGTTTAAATTTGAGGGCAAATTCTTCAAGCATAGTTAGAAGCTTTTCTTCCTCTTGTGGTGTGGACCTGGTGGAGGCCAGGGGCAAGTGCGTTGCAACAGCTTTGCGATCTGGAATGAAGGTTTGGAGGTGTGAGATTAGGTTTTTTTGGTTGTTTTTTTTTTTAGAATTTTAAGAAATAAAAAGACTTAAAGACTTTTCTCCAAAACACTGAATGTTCCTAACCCTGGAAGAAGAGTCCACTAGGTTGCTTTACAGCGGCAGCAGACACAGCAAGCCATACAATGGTGTCAGCCCCCATGGCCTCTGTCCTCAGTTTGGACTGCATCTTAGCATGAAATGATGGCATGGATGTTTTAACAGCTAGAGGAGACAAAGACAAATTACACAACAGTTTAATCCAGTTTTAGACAATTCCACAAGTGTTCAGGAAACAAAAACCCTAGTTAAAACATACCGGGTGTGTCTGCCCAGCCAGGGTGCATGCAGGAAAAATGGATCTCTTTGTGCTGAGAGCCCCATTCCCAAGTCAGAATCACCTGCTGTCTCTGTCAACAAACACAAAAACATAAATACTACAATAAAAATGACATACATGGTGTCGATCTGTTTTAATGAGGATGCTGCCAAGCAACTGTTGCAGTTTGATCTGCCTGACTTTGTTCTGAGCATAAGCCATGGTGCCGTCAAATGTCCCCTTCTCAAACTGCAGGTCATCCACGTTGAGCTTTTGTGTAAGCATGCCGCCTGATGACACGGTGACCTGGGGGGGACAGCACCATACATGTAGTTTTCTTCCCCCAATTTACAATCAGGTAAAATAAAACTACACTTTTTGGAAATTACTGACAGTTAAACTGACAGTTTAAACTAATCACTCTTCTGCTAAAGTCCAACCCACCACTCTTGGATCTTCAGCCTTCTTTAATGCAGGTATCAAAGCCTTGGTGAGGATGTAGGTGCCTATAAATTACAACAAATTTAAGAGATTTATTTTGAGTTATGGAGACACAGAATGATAATATACTGGTTTGTTAAAATGTTTCTGGTGCCAATGTAAATCGTTGCATTGTTCCAAATAAAATGTGCAGTATATTTTAGTACCAAGTGTATTTGTAGCAAAGTTCTTCTCCAAGCCTTCTTCTGTTAATTCTCGCTGGTTCACCATACAGCCGGCGTTGTTTATCTGGTTAACAAATGATTGTTATGAAATAACTCAACAGAAATGGGAGGGTATAATGGATAAATAAGCATATACAGTATCTTCGTAGCACTTACTAGTACATGAACAGTGTTGTTAATTGAGAAGTTGTTTGCGAACTCCCACACTTGCCTTGCGCTGGACATATCAAGAATGTGGACATAAACATTCTAAAAAGAAAGACAAACAGAAAGTATGAATGTTGTAGATGTTAAGTCTCACTACATACTAGACGTAGGGCACATATTTACCACTAAAAACAACCCATGTCCATGTCTTGATAGATCAGAGCTGTTTTGGTGACCTACGAGGCAACAAACTTTACCTGATTTTTACTCCGTTCTACAATTTCTTCTCTAGCTGCCTCCGCTCGCTCCCTGTTCCGACATACCATGTGGACAGTTCCTCCTAAAAATAAAGAAACCATGTCATTTACATTAAATCTCAAATAGTAAATCCCATTCTGTGGTCAAGACCAGACATTTTTCAGCAATTTAGATGTATCATTTAAAACAAACTGACAGGAATAGTTAGGCTTGTGAAACCCACCTTTGTTGGCTATTTCCTGAGCTGCAGCTTTTCCAATCCCACTGTTGCAACCTGTTATCATGAAGGACCGACCAGTCACATTCACATCTAGGTCTGCTGGACAGAAATGCTTTGCTGCAGCTTCATAGCCACTCCTGTCAGGGTCAAAGAACACCACAGTAAATCCACACATCAATCACCACGCCATGTGTCTGCACTTGGGCAGGGGTGAACCAGGAATTCTTACAAAACCTTACAAACACAACGCCCAGAACTACAACTTATTATTTACAACTGATTTGATTTCAACGGGTGAAATTCACTAGAGAAAATTACAATTGATTTAACAAAATGCAAAAACTGTTACAGCAGGCTTATTCACCCACTGCCCACATTTAGGTACATTACAATGAGGTTAAGACTATTACAAATATGTAGGTGAAACCCAAACAACGAGAAATCTGCCAGCATTCCTCATCAAGTGCCTTAATCAACGCGATGGTCTACTTACTTGGTGTACTCCTGCAGTCCTTTCACAAACCACACAGTATTCCTGTAAAATGACATTTTGGACAAGTATTGTTGATCAGTTGCGTGCAGTCACTCACATGCCTACGAGACTGTTTCATAAACGCTGGCAATGTTGTGTCGTAAGATGGGCGGGGACGCACGTTTGCGACCACCGGAAGTAGATTTATCTAACAGTGCCCCTAGTGGTCTCATATGCAACAACAATAACAATTCGAGAACATATTTTAAAACATATTTTTCATTGCTCAGAATATATGCACATATAAAAGAGAGTTGCAATAATTGGCTGCATTATTCTTTTTACCTCCCATTTCACCTCCAGTGTCCCTCTATCAATAGTTTTGACACGATGAGCAGAAAAGGTGTGTTCATTGCGGTGTTATTAATGATGTAATATTAGACAGCCATCACCAAACTCTAATATAATAATTGGCATGGCCATGATAGATGTTTGCAGAGACATTCATCCTTCAGGGATGGTAAGGTGTGACATTCCATAAAGCGCTACAAGGAGAGAGTGCGTATATAAAAGCCACCCATGGACTGAATGATGTCAGTAACCAGAGCATCAACATGAGTTGCAGTCCAGAGAGGATGTCTTCTTACCGCCGGCATTTTGAGGGGACATTTGCTGGCCCTTCTACCTATCCCCCACGCATGCTTAGCCCTTCACCGACCCGCAAGGAGACCCATCAAAGATCTACCAGCTTTACCCAGGGTGGAGGAATGATGGACCGCAAGGCAGTTTCCAGTAGGGTAGGACTGGGCAGGTAAATCACATAACTAATTTCTTAAACATTTAACATCTTTTCTTATTTAATGAAATTGTATATTACAATCTTAACTATCATCTATTGACAGCAGTGTAAGTATGGGAAATCTATGCTTTGATATGTCCATGGGTCATGGACCAAAACTGGACCTTGACGCGGCTGCAGCAGAGAACCAGACATTCATTAAGGCTCGAACCAGTGAGAGGCAGGAGATGGTTAACCTCAATGACCGCCTTGCCGTGTACATTGAAAAGGCAAGCAAATACACACAAATTGATTATATTTTCAGCTTTATAGGATATGTAGAAAATGTAATTGATTTTAGTGTTTTCAAAATAAATTCCTGCATGTTTTGGAATAGGTAAGAACCCTGGAGTCAAAGAACAAACTGCTGGAAACTGAAATCGAAGCATTGAGGAGCCGCTATACAAAACCATCAGGTCTCAGGCAGCTGTATGAGGCACAGCTGAAGGCTCTCACCAGGGATGTGGAGCAAATGAGAGTTCAGAGGGTGCGAAACCTCACGATTATCCACTGCAAAAAGCTGTGCAAGTGGAGCAAATTAAAATTTGTCTTTGTGCTCATTCCAACATTCCAGGACATGTCTGTGGCAGCCAAAGAAGTGGTGCTGGGTCAGTTAGATGCCTTAAAGGCCAAATGTGAGGAACAACTGGAAGCCAGAAAAAAAGCCAAGCAAGACATTGAGACCCTCCGTCCGGTAGGAAAGCTAATACAAGTGGAATGAGCTTTAAATGTTGGAGGCATGAAAAACTCATATAGGTCAACTTGACAGGATGTGGACAAAGCAACATCTGCACAGATTGCCCTGGAGAAACACTTGGAACAGCTGGAAGCCGAACTTGCCTTCATGCAGAAAATCCATAAGGAGGTGATGCATCTTTAAGATGGTTCTCGTTTAGTTTTCAGCAACAGATTGATGGGCTTGGGATTTTGTGACAGGTTAGATTTAATATTCAGTTGGCAGTGATGGATGGAGGGAGTACGAGGCTGAATACAGCAATTATCAACAAGGTGTCAACACTCGTGAAAAGCTGAAGGGGAAAGCTGTGATAATCCTGTAATGCAAAGCTTTTATGCTAAAATCTAACAAAATTCAAGTAGCTTCAAGTCCCAATAATTGAGAAACTACAATTGATTCATTTAACTGGTTGTTGGTGACCCAATGAAAGGAAATCGAGGAGCTGATGCAGCAGATCTACTCGGCAGCTTGCAAGGTAGAGGCGAGCTATGAGCTCCCAGATCTCTCCACTGCACTTAGACAGATCCAGTCTCAGTATGACAGCATTGCAGCCAAAAACCTTCAGGTAAGATGTCATTTCCTGGTGATCAAGAAACATTGTCACAAAAACATGCCAGGTATCTCATCTCAAGGTTGCGACGATTCTTCATTTTTTTCAGGACATGGATACGTGGTACAGATCAAAGTTTCAGGACCTGAGCAACACCTCCACCAAACATGTTGAAAGCGTGCGGAGCGTAAGGGATGAAATCACTGGCCATAAGCGGGATGTGAGTATGATTTTTTACTTGTCACCACCAGTACTAAACTTTTTTAAGATCTGGTTTGGTGCACGGGCACAGATTCTGGGCAAAGAACGGGAATTGGACTCACTGAAAAAGAGGAACGAGTATTTAGAGACTCAGATTAGAGATGCAGTGGAGAAATGCAAGAAGGAGGAGGAGGATCTACAGGTACTGAACATTTACATGTATTCACATCCACAAAACAGGTCGTCATTTTTCTTTAAATTAACCTAATTCTCAAAACTACCCAAACAAATAAACAGGATCGCATAGAAGCAATTAAATTGGATCTGAAGCAAACCAAAGAGAAGATTGCTTTGCTGTTGCGGGAGTACCAGGACCTGCTAAATGTCAAGATGGCGCTAGAGATCGAGATCACTACCTACAGGTGAATACCCCAAGATTTAGAACAAATGCTACTGGACTTCATAGATCATCCAAGAGAAAGTTATTGTTTATTATGTACAGTTTATTAAGACACCAAACCCCTCCTTGTTTGTCAGGAAGCTGATTGAAGGGGAAGACAGTCGTCTGAGCAGCATAGTCCAAACCCTGGCTATAGAGGGAGGTCTGCCTCTAGCTGCTAGTGTCAGCATGTGCACAGGTGGGATTTCTGATACCTTGGCATCACAGCCACCTCAAAGATCTGACTCAAAGATCTCAGACTTGGAGGAGCAGGGAACCAAGACATCCAAGAGAAAGACTGTCCTCATCAGGTAAAGGGTGATACAATCGTCTGTGGTTTACATCTCTCGCTGGTATCAACTGGTAAGTAAATCTTGATCTAGTTTCTCTCTTCTTGACCTTTAACCCCCAGAACAATCATGACCGATGAGGACGCTTTCGAAAGCAACACACATGAACGTACCATCACCATTTCTGGAGCTGCTGACGAGACCGACGAAGAATAGACAACGGACTTGTTGCTGAGGAACCTGTGCTCAATAGAGCTTTGACAATCCTGCGCTCTGCCCATCATATAATTCTCCTTTGGGTCAGCAGCACATTGGACACTAAATAAAACTGCATGAAAAGATATTTGTGGTTTTCATTTACATGCAAAACAGTTACTGGCATTAAACAAAAATACACATCACCCCTGAAAAAAATTATTGATCCCAATACAAACAATACATTAAAATTCAAGAAATGTGCAGTACAATTTATTTTGTTCATAACCCTTAAAACCAAGCATAAATTGCAATAGACAATGGAAGACTTAAGATATTTATATAATAAATAATTTGTAGTGACATTTATGACCTGATAACACACCGCTGTTGTGCATTAAATATGACCCAAAGCAGAGATTGTATAAAATCTGGCAGGAAACAGTAACATGAAAAGACTTGCTTTTCTCCATTAGAATCAAAAATCACTTGAATAGAAAAGTATTATTTACTTCATTAGCAATGATCACCATTAGTAAAAAAAAATAAAAAAAATAAAAAAAATAAATCAATATACTTTAAATATATGCGTACCCCAATATGCCTTGCTACCGTTGATTTAAAAAATGTACTTCAGAGAGGTCAGAAAATAAATTGCACATTAAAAGATTTTTTGCAGTTCATCTCATGTGATCGGATAATGCGAGCGATGCGTTTTCAGTGTAATGGTTTGGGTTCATCTCCCACCCCCCCAGCCAGTCGATACACTGCGAGGCTTACTTCGTGTGCCAGGGCATCAGCGCTCTCCTAAAGACACAACAGCACATCCGTAGGTAGGAAGCAATAAAACTCAGTGAACACTGCAGAATACACTCACCTGCGTTTCTGCCTCTGCATATATTCTAACCACATCCTCAGTGCCAGAAGGCCTCACAAAGGAGCGAGCCTTTTTGTGCCTCTTTACCAAGCTGTCGATGGCCTCCTGCAGTCCCGCTGGACTCACTGCACGTCTTTCTGCATCTGTTGTGTCTATGACTCTGCGGTCTGCAACCTACAGGACCATGAAAATACATTTCTGATCGAGGAATATCTAACAGGAAGTGGCTCAGCTTGCTTTAAATCTTTGGAGGCAATCACGGGCAAGACCTCAAATCAACCTTTGTAGTACTTTGACATATGAAGCCTATCAATGAGGAATTTCAGGGTAAGACACATATTAGGGCTTATTTTTTATTAAATATCTAGAAATAGTTACCGGTATATGGTTGAAAATAATATCCATCGGGAAAATGATTTTAAAAGATAGTATTAAAAAGTTAGAACATGGTTAATTAAAAAAACAAAAAACAAAACAACCAACAAGCACCTTGACTTTGATCTGCCTGTTTGGCAGATCAGTGTAGATGGCGTGCCACTGCTGAATGGTCATACCCTTGATGGCTAAAATGGCTTCTATCAGCAGCATGTCAGAAATGGCGTCACCTATAGTCTTTAGAAGAAAAAGCACACGCCACATGTTGGCAGCTCCCATAATAATGATGGGTTTCTCTAGAATTCTTCATACGCACCTGATTGATGACATTCACAGAGCTCTGCAGCATGCGAGCAGCTCTCTTTGCTTCGTCATTGGCACTTGGGTCCTCCGCCAGCTGATGAATCTGATCTTCAGCTGATTTACTGAACACCACCTGGTCATGACACGAACACAATGTGGAACACCTCAAACAGATTTACTTCGCTTCTCTGTGATAGGTGATTTATGCTTGTCTGTTTTACTCACAGTTCCATGACCGTTGGCCTCGAAGTACACACCGATATCAAACTTTTGGGCCATTTGTTGTAGGTATTTCACCCCAGTTTTGCTACATTGCACGGTTACCTAAAGTGTATGAAAACATAAGTGCCAACATAACATCACAATGTATATAAAATGTGTTTTCTCACCTTCAGAGTGTCTCTCAGATAGTCTGTTGAACTTCCATTGGCGTACGCCGTTTGCACCACAGCCATTGTTAGGTTTAAACCAGACTGCGTGATAAGAAATATGAAGAATATGCATACATGTGTGGACTTTATTTAATACGTGGATTTGAGAGGACACCTGTGTCAGCAGCTCTTTGAGGAAAATGCTGATGAGAGTTGCGATTTTGTCTCCATCTAGTAGGTGGAACCGTCTTTGGGAGTCGGTATAATAGTAAACGATTCTGTCAGCATCGCCATCAAAAGAGCAACCGCGCTCACCAGGGTTCATCTCAATGCCTTTGTGGAAAGAAGACATGTAGATGTCCTTTAACTTTTAAATAAATGAAGAGAGAACATATTATGTGACAAGGTATGTATAATATATTGACCCACATTATGAATGATGCTTCCATGTAATTTAACATTTATTTAAATTTCATGTTGGTTATCGGTCTTTATGATTATTCCTACTATGCCACGTGCACGCCCCTGTGCCAGTACACTAACCTATTGGAGCCTTTTGATGCACTTTGACAAAATCCGCACCGCACTGGTCGTTGAGCTTTCTTTTACTGCCATCATTAAATAGTGTTATATGCGCCGACTTTTTCAGGTGACACTCTATCTCGCGCAACTTTAAAGCCCCAATGCCGTTAGCACCATCCACAGATAGGTGCTTCTGGTCATCTGTGCAATTGAATGCCTGTAAAATAAAATAAAAAACAGGGAAAAGAAGGAAGAAAAAAGTAGAGATTATGGGTAAAGTAGAAAAAAAAACAGAGTTTTAAATGGGCATAAATTACAGGTGTATTCCTACATTGTTTGTGAGCTGAATAAAGGCTGCAGAGAGTTTCTTGTTGTATCCTTCCACTGATGGTTCACCATACTTCCCCTTAGTGTTCTGACAACGAACCGCGTAGTGGAGCTGTGGGGTAGTCACCAAACCAAAGTCTGATGGGATGGGCGGAGTAACAAATTAAACAAGAAGAAAAAATGTTGAGCAATGAACATGACGGGGGAAACAAATTTCTTCACACTACCTTTACTGTGACCACCAAGTGCCGACACTCCACTAATTACAGCCTCTGACAACTTGACACCGCTCTTTCTAAATTAGAAGACAAGTGTTCCAGATTGTAGCTATATGTTATCATGGATTTTATGTCAAACTCACAACTCTCAGCTTACATGCATGCATTGCCACAACGCTGGGTATGAAATCCCAACAGCAAGAACATACGCGATATCATACCTGGTGTCTTTGCCCAAAAATACTTTTGCCTCCAGGCTCAGATCGATGGCCTCCTTCTCAATAATCTCCTTCAAAGCATCGATCAAATCTTCCTGCTCTGCATTGGCAAGTTGGGTAGCATAGCCTTCCCATGATGTTGACATCATCTCCCCCATGGGGTCAATAATCTTCACCCCGTTGTCCTCCTTTATATGTGCAAAAAACAGAAAGATATAAGATATAACCTGAATAACTAACTAACTATAATTACCGCTGTGAATGATTTCATTCCAGCTGTTTTTTCTTCTCACCTCTGGATTGTGTGAAGCAGTAACCATGACTCCAATGGTGGCTTTAGTGTTTTGAGAGCGAAGCACTGCTAACAATCCCATTCTGAACATTATGTGATCGAGGTGGTTGGCGTTGGACCTAAACCCGGCGGTGCCATAGGGCAGCAGCAGCCCTTCGAGTTTAGGGTGAAACTTGGATTCTTTATATACATCCTCAAACGGAGACATCACTGGAATAATGGCAAGACAAAGATGACACGATGGCAGCGTGAATACAAGTTCAGAACATGTGCTAATATGTCATTTTAATGGAATCCCATGTTCCATGTCGTCGCCGTCGTCATCATCACTAAACTCCATGATTTCACAGCATAACAGTGATATCGTTGACTAGCCTCAAGAAGAGAACATAATCTCTAAAAGATGTTAAAGTATTCACTTACAGTTATGTTTTTTGAGTGACTGTTCTCTTTTAGTTGTTCCACCTGCCCAGCTCAGACTCACATTGACGACGTGGCTCAAGTTAGAGGAAGGTCTTCTTCGCTTCTTCGCGTTGACGATTGGCCACAGCTGGTGCTCTACCGCCCCCAATGGGAACGGAGTGGGAATCAGAACGTTTACCAGCCCCCTCTCGGAACAGTCGTTTAAGAAAGAATTCTAGAAATGGCCAGTCAACTTCGCGATTCTCATTGCTTTTTCCAATTTTCCCTCAATCTTAGCTTGTGCTCTTCCTTTCTGATTTACGGATACTTTCAAATTAATGTATGTATTTCCCTTTGCCTCCTTTGCCACCTTATTTGGCATCGCATTATTCATTCCAATGTGTGCTGGTAGACATAACAATATCACTGTCAGCCCCATCATCATGAATTTCGTATAATTTTTGCTGTACATCTATTAGATTCCTTGGTCTGCTGTTTGAATGACTGTACTCTGTACTGACTAATGCTGATCTTAAATCCAAGCATATGGCTCTCCTCAGTGTTCTTGTTTCAATCCATTGTACTAGTAACAATTTTGCAATCATTTAACTTTCATAAATAGAAACTTCCCCACTGATCTGTTTCCCTAATGTTACGTGAAACTGGGAAAATATAAATGACCCCTGAGGTAAACTCTGGCACATTAATTTATATCTGGATTAACCAATAAAGTTACCGTTGTATGTGGTTTGTAGATAAGATTTCTTCTTGTTCTTTTTTCCAATAAGGTGAGACCTACTCTGGCTTTTATAACTGGCACCCCCCTGATCAACTGCAATGGTCATATAAATCCTAAATAAATTAAATCTCTTTCTCTGTTTGCTACCATTCTTGTCATATTCTTGTCATATTAGGAACTACAGGAAGCACAATATAACACTGTGTCGTGATTTAATCTGATATATCTAATTTTTTATATTGAAATTAGTCCATTACATCACGTGATACATCAACGATCCAATTAAAATACTACTACTCCTTGTAGTTATAGGTCTTAAACAGCGTCCCCTACTGGTCACACACACACGCACGCGCACACACATATAACATACATATAAATTATAAAAAAAATATATAAAAAAATCAACACTATAATTCTCAGTCTAAATTTCAATCTCGTTTTTTTTAAAATCCACATATATATGTTTGTATATGTATCCACATAAATAACATTTGTATATTATTTATGTAATATAAATGTAATATTTGCTGCATGTCTCTTAAACGCATCTTAATTATGTTTGAACATTTGTACTTGATTTAAAAACATATCTTTTTATCTTGTGTTTTATTTTTTAATTTTTTTTAGATCGAGTAGAATTATCCAAACATCATGATCCATCCTGCAGAAAACGGCGCTTCTGCAGAACACCTCCATTGTAGGCCGCCCATGCCTGTACTGCGCGTGCAAACCTGTTGGACAAGCCAATTTGTAGCAGCACGTAAACCACCGTCACGCTCATATAGTAACCCTCGCCTAACGCACAGCGGCAGGAATTTTTGCACGGAATAGCTGCTCATCCCATTTAAGAAGGAGCTGATTGCGACGTGTCACATTCACCCACCCAACCCAATCCAAGGTGCAGGGGGAGGAGATTCCAGATGGACGTGTAGGTAGGCGAAGCAACTAAACAAACGACAAGGGGGGAGAGCAGCAGAGGAAAGTCCCTTTTGCCTTTTCCCTCACTGAAGCATCCTGCGCTGCGCCGTGTTGGCGACACCACCGGGAAGCGGTGCGTCAGACTGTGTCAATATTTTTTTTCCCCTCTTGCCGATCTTAAAAGGACAGCGGGCACGGAGGAAAGACGCGCCGCAATCTGACGACCGCAAGGGGGACATTGCGGTTCATTCTCATTTTGGAAGGAAGGAAAACGGATGCCTCCTCCAAACGGACCATTTGAGCGGTCAATGGAGTGATATCGCAAGCAGGGCGTGCACATTGTCTGTTCTTTGCAACATCACTGCTGCAGGCCGATGAAACAGCTCTCGTTGCCCGTTGAATGTTACATAACCGAGTGGCATTAGCTGTCCAGGGTGCTGAACCGAACGGTCGGAGGACTAAAACGGGAACAGACAAAGGGAACTTACAACCTTGCGTAAGTCTATTTGCGACAGAAATTCCGCAGAAATTTGATATATAGGTACGTGTTCACTAACGTCAGCCTTTCCGTGTTTGCTTTTTCCGCCCACACAGAAGGTCACAGGCCTATCCAGCCGGTAAGGGGAAACTCTCGGAAACACCCGCAGTCCGCAGGGTTCTAGCTAAGTGCATATACATTTATATGTAATTCTCTCGTCCCCTGGTGAAATACATTCCTGAGCTGGTCGACTTAAAGGAGAGAAAATGTCGGGGCAAACGCTCACGGATCGCATTGCCGCTGCGCAGTACCAGCTAACGGGATCAGATATGGCCCGTGCAGTCTGCAAAGCCACCACTCATGAAGTGATGGCGCCCAAGAAGAAGCACCTGGAGTGTAAGTGCTGCCCTTTTTTCCTCCTTTGCACATAGGGTGACAGTGCTGGGCCTTCGTTGGTTCGGATCTGTTACGCACAGCATCACGGCCATCACAGAACCACTAATTTCTTGATATCCTTGAAGCTGTGGCGGCTATAGGATGGATTTGGTGACCCTGGTGTCAGCCTCTCATATAAATGATCATAGGACAGAGGGTAGGAGGGAATTGGCAGCATTTTAGGACAGGCTGACAGCCTCAGAGAAAAGTAATTTCCCTTTTCTTTTGTTCCATCTTACCCCCTTTTCATTGCAACATTAAAGAATTAAAAGAAGAGAAACATCTGGGAGCATAGTAAGAACACTAAAAACAAACTTGTCTCATAAAAGCAGTGGAGCCCATATTCTACAAGCCACGGCTGGTTTGAAACCATCCCGTCTTTCAGCTTTATTGACACATCTATAGATAACAGTATGGAAACCTTATGACGAGCAGTTCCTCAACACATCATCAAGCACACAGACTGAGTCAAACCAACGCAAATGCTTGACGCTGTATAAAAAGGATGAGTGGTGTGTTTGACTGCACGCTTGATGTCTGGCCGTGTGGGCGTGTGTGGCAGCCTCGTCTTGGGCTATGACCTTATATCTTGCAATCTGCTCCCCTGATGAATAATTTAATAATCAGCCAATGGCCAGCTTGCATTATTTACACAACCAAAGGTGAGTGACAATGCCAGAATACACCAGAGTCAATGGTTTCCTCACTGGCTCCTGTCTCCAAAGGCTTTTCTCTGCTTTCTGAAGGCGAATTGATGATTAAATTCACATTGCCTTAATGGCCTTTTTGATTAAACTCACCTACAACTAGCAGAGATACTCCAGACATAAAAAGCCCTGTGAATTGGTTCATATGGGGTCCTATAACGGTGACTTACATGCTCTCCCACAGGGTGTTTATACCAGAACATTGTTGCTTTCTGGGGCATCCTGTATGTAGGCCAGTGTGCTCCTCTCACATCATTGAGGGAGCTTGAAAACTCACTATAGGCACCGAGGGGAAGCACGATGAGGACATGGGCAGTTAGCAATGGCAAAATAATGTATAAGTGATTTAATAATGGGCAGTTAATTAGCATCCACATCACCGAACACTATATTTTCTTTATGACTAAAACACAAACATCCCAATATGTCCTGTTAATATGATCAGTCTTGAAAACATCTGTCTGATTTTAATATTCAAGGGTCATGGTCTACAATACCTGCAGCAGAATAACCACCCCTTGTACATCTGTTCTGCTCGCACGCTCATGGCTGTAAGCTGTGACGCAGAGGTCAAGCTAGCAAGAAACTACCTGTAATTACCAGTTGTTTTTTAAGAACACCACTAACAAGGTCACTGTTACAAGATTTCCGAGAGAACATCTCAAAAACTACAGTCATTTATTCTAATGTTTTGAATTAAAAAGTAGAGTTGGATCAGATCAGCATCTTTTATACCACTATAAAAGCAGAATGATTAGCCCAGAGTCCGTCTCTGGCAAGTGGACTCTGACAGAAAATGAGGCCTTGGTGTCCATTATTGGAACTGTGCCTTGGATTATTGTAAGAGTCTTTATTTAGCTCAGCCAATCCTCATTAGAGACACACACCTGTATGCCAGCATGTGTTCTGCACCAAACAATGTCAACAACAGCAGAAATCATAGATTCAATATGATGTCGTTGACAGTAAGCTGATATAGGTTTGCTGATGTTCTACCATGGTGTTCTATTCGCTGTAATATGCTAACCATGTCACATGTATGGAGGACTAGATCTCTTTAAGTTTGATGCTGTGGCAGCTAAAAAAGGTCCTTATTTTCTTCTTTCTCCATCTCTCTTGTAATTAATGAGACTTAATGAGGAAAATAAGGAAATTAGTTAAAAAAAATGATTTGTAAAGGGTAAAAATCCAAGGATTGGCTTCTGATTTGTAAAAAATTCGTTTCTTCATCATTGCCAGACATCTTGAGAAATTTCAGTGGGGACGTTACCATCTGTCTACGCTGTTCAGATAGACTCAGGCATCAATAAGTAGCGCATCGACTTTGAGACCATTTTACGCTTCAGCTACAATGACACAGGAAACCAGTTTCCTCTGATCCATTTTTTGCCAGAGCTGGAAGCCAATTGGTCCTAAAACCCCAAATCACAACAGAGACTCACAAGAATGACATCTCTAACAAAAAGCTGCTTACAGAAAGGTGCCAGTGGTGGTGTGAAACAAGTGGTGTTATTGCCGGTTGTGTGTGGTTTGTGGGGGATGGGCAGCAATGAGGCAGCTAACACAGAAAGACCACAGCCAGAGATTAGTAATAATCTGTTTACCACCATAACCCACAATCAGCATCAAGCCCTCTCTGCCACCTCAGCACTGCTCTAACTGCCTTCATTTCGAACACGTCGGCCTCTCTGCTGTGGTATTACGTTGAACGCCACCTTTGCTGTCGTCATTCAGGGGCTTCACATCTCAAGGCAGCCTTTTCTCTCTGTCCCTTACCGGAGATGTCGGCTGCGTTGCTCTCTGCTCTGCGGGGCTGTAACCTCGGCCCTGCCCTTCCTCCTCAGCTGTCAATGTCAGCAGGATGGACTCAGGGAAATGTCTCTTCCTAGCTTAAATTTTGGTTAAATAATATTAAGTATACTTTATTCATCCCAGAAGCAATTGCACAAATTCTGAGGCAGATAATGTCGTTTATTTTGACTTCTGTAACCCTGCACTGTAATTTTAGCATAATGGGGGCATCATTATGCACGCCTGTTGTGCCACAATTGCAGAATTTCAAAGATCTACACTTCAAGACATAAATACACAAATTGTCACAGTGCATCTCTGTGCATCTGGCGCAGCACCGAGGTGCTGATGTAACCGTCTGCATAATGAGCGTCTGGGAAAAAGAGCTGACAAAGTTTGTTTCCCAGTTAAAAGTTCTCGTGGGGACCAAGAGCCTCTCTGCACAGGCCAGCTCGGCTTACTCACAATCAAAGTTTAATCAGAGCAGTTCGCTTCGTATCTTTACCCGCTCTCTTCTAAATTCAACCTTTGGCGCTGTGACAGAAAGTGGACGTCCGTGATTGACGATCTCTCTGCGGCTGTGTTGCAGACCTGGTGTCAGCCACCAACACCACCAACGTGAACATCCCTCAGATGGCTGACACGCTGTTTGAGCGGGCCACCAATGCAAGCTGGGTGGTCGTTTTCAAGGCTCTCGTCACCACTCATCACATGTGTGTCCATGGCAACGAGGTTAGTGACAGAGGATGAGGCGGAGGAGTCAGACGTAGTGCAGTCCGTTCAAATTGAGCTCTAATTCAGATTTATTCAGTAACATAGGCCTGTTTGCTTGCTCTCTGCGGCACTTATTTCGTGTAAAAGGTGCTGCAGCAGTTGTCTGTTATCACAGACAATAATTACCAACGTTGACCACAGGCCCTTTGTTGCATTCAGTGAAAGATTTAAATCTGCTGCGTGAACAAAGCAGAATGTAAAGTCTTCAATTACAAGTGTTAAAGAGTTTATTGTTGCTGCCAATGCTAATAAAATGTTGCTCATCTGCCATCCCACCGTCTCTCTCCCAGAGGTTCATTCAGTACTTGGCGTCCAGGACCTCCCTGTTCAACCTCAGCAATTTTATCGACAAAACGGGCTCTCATGGTAAGAACAAACATACAGTTTCTGGCAGTGCAAATGGGAAACACAATGAGATGGCTCAGAGCGAGCCATCTGGCTAATAGGAGGGAGTGGAATGACATGGAATGACACATGTAATTGCAGACACACACTCATTCATGCACACACTCGTTTATGTAGAAAAGCTGGCAATCTGAACCCATTGTTAAGTTCTTGTGCCAATTCTGTGCTGATAAGTTTCAGTAAGACAGAAAGCGTAACCTGTAACCCAGCAAAGGATTTCATACATGCAAAATCTGCATGATTTCAACTAAAAGGATTGGACTGTATCAAGAGGCTCAACAAGCTCTTCATCTGAGATTGTGATTAAAAATACCAACATTTTTTAGTTAAAGTAATGAACCCTGGTTGTGTCTGCTCAGGTTACGACATGTCCACATTTATCAGACGGTATGGACGATACCTGAACGAGAAAGCCTTCGCTTACCGTCAGATGGCTTTTGATTTCACCAGAGTGAAGAAGGGGTATGTTTGCATGTTTGTTAGCATTTTATGTTATTGATGCCATTCTGCCGCCATGTCACGCGAGACCATGTCGCGTTCTTTCAGCGCCGAAGGTGTGATGAGGACCATGACCACCGAGAAGCTGCTGAAGGGCATGCCTGTCCTGCAAACTCAGATCGACACACTCCTAGAGTTTGATGTAGGTCAGAGAACAGAAGCTGTCTGACAGAAGGTTCCGGCGACGCACCACATGGAGTTGTGCTGTTCTCTTCCTGTTCTCAGGTTCATCCCAAGGAGCTGAACAACGGCATCATCAACGCTGCATTTTTGCTGCTCTTCAAGGACCTGGTCAAACTCTTTGCCTCCTACAACGACGGCATCATCAACCTATTAGGTCAGTAGTTGTTCACCTTCAGCTCTTAGACATCGACATCATGATGGCGCTGAA
Organism: Takifugu rubripes; assembly: GCF_901000725.2. Lineage (NCBI taxonomy): Eukaryota > Metazoa > Chordata > Actinopteri > Tetraodontiformes > Tetraodontidae > Takifugu > Takifugu rubripes. The sequence continues at coordinate 7,277,933 of NC_042300.1, read as the reverse complement.
CATGCAACTTTTTGCTGCAGAGAAATACTTCAAGATGAAGAAGAGTGACTGCAAGGAGGCCTTGGAGATCTACAAGAGGTTCTTGACTAGGGTGACAAAAATTGGGGAATTCATGAAGCTTGCAGAGGTAAGACAACTCTCCTGTTGCCTCCAGCAACAGGAAACGGGATTTCATGTCTACTAACCTCTTTTTCTCCTATCACAGACTGTTGGAGTCGACAAAAACGACATCCCCGACATCAACTACGTGAGTCAGCACGCGTTGCAGCACTCATTTCTGTGTTAATCTCCTCCATGGGAGGTCACAGTGAACACGAACACCCGCAATTTCCTCCCTGACACACACACAAACACACCCGTGACTCACACGCCATCATCTCCCCACCCAGTGTCTCCACCCCGGGGTGGTGGTGGATCTGGCAGATTCAGACGATCAGGACTCACCTTTCCAACCTGTCGAAAGCCCGGTAACCATAGTAACGCGGGGTTCTGTGCCTGTTTTCAGGATGCGGTGTCAGCGTGTTGCTTTAACCCAACTTTCCATTCACTTGTTTGTCTATTTTCTATGAGTGAGGCCTTTCCTGTGAGACTTCCTAACACCAGCTTCTAACACAGAGAATGTAAAATACATAACATTGATATAATGTTTTGGTATGTTCATGGAGGAATTGTTATTATTTCGCCAGGCTCCTAGCAGTATTCTGGAGAGCCTGGAAACACACATGAATGGTCTGGAGGATGCAAAAGGCGGGAAGAAGGGGTGAGGAAATATGTCATCTTTTACCTTTTTCTTTAGATGCTTGCTGATATAAGACTAACAAGAACTAAATGTTGAGCCGATGTAGCTGAAAAGGGTCTAAATAAGTACTGTGTGTCTGCATTTTCCTTCAAATGTTCCTCTCTTTTATTCCCTTTGTGTTCATGTGGAATCCCCAGTGAAGGGTGAGCATATACTGAACGCTTTGTTCCCAGTTTAATAACTCCTTAGAAGCCTGTGTAAGTTTACCTGACAGTTGAGTAAACTTACACATTATTCACATGAATTACAGCTTGTAGGTAATCTCCATGTGGATAGAGACACAGTTACGTGTGGAAATGTGCTGTGATTACATTACATCTGTCAAAGATGAGAGCAACACCTGCTTTACCAGCAGCCGCTCACCTCCTGTGCATTATCTCATGCAATGTGCATCAGAATATGATGAGTTTATATTCCAGATGTAAATGAGAAGAAAATGAAAAATTACATTTGGAGTTGCTACAATTAGATTGGAATTGAGCTCCTCATATGATCACATGTGATTCAATCTGTCTTGCATATCTGTGTTGAGAAGATTTGTCTATTTCAATAGTACTAACAGTTCCTCCTGCTCATTAACCGTTTCAGGTCTCCTACAAAGGTGAGACAAACATTCCAGTGGATATTTAGATTATTGACTTTTCAAATGTGATGCGGAGTTAAAATGTATGTATCTGTTTTTGATTTACTCTTCTTTCCAGGGCTCACCCACAAACAACGTATCCCCAACATCCACCCCAGCCAAATCTTCCAACGCCGTTCCCACCTTGCAGCCTCCTCCTGCTGCTGGTGCCACTGGGGACGGGGCCGCCGCCGGACCGGCTGCTTCTGAACCGGCTGAAGAGTACGTGTCTGCAGATCCTCTGCTTTATTTCTGTTTCTGTGTTATTACTTATTTTTATCCCAAATGGTGAGGGATGATCACATTGAAAAAAAAATGTCACTTCCTCATTCTCTCCAGCTCATTGTTGGACCTGGATCCATTATCCTCTTCAGGTCCTTCAGCACCATCAGCCGCACCTACATCTTGGGGAGGTAAGCACTTTATTTCCTTCAGATCCAAAACTCACATCATGTGAAAGAGCGTTTCGGGTGTTGGACATTGTCGTAGCTTAAATTAACACGGCTCCTCCCTTTCCCCTTGGTTTTTGCCTGTGCAGATCTTCTTGGATCAGGTGAGTGCAGCTCCACCCTTTCATGTCACATCCAGCCTGCAGTCTAGTTTAGTTTATGCTCCCTTCACCTCCCAAGATATTCCAGGATGTCACAAACTTTTATGAGCAAATCTGGAATTGAGGTGACCTGGAATTGTCTGTGTTTTAGTCCAAAGTATGCAAACAGGGATGTGCAGCAAATGTCACGTTACCTTCATGGTTGTCTCCCCAAACTGTTCTCAGTCTTTTTGTTTCTCTCCACCTTCTCTCTCCCTTCCCCCCAACATACTCCATTATCTGTTTTGGTTTACAACCGGGGCTTACTTTGGTGGTTTTTGTTTCCCTTAATTTATATTTTATTTTAATGGTATGACTGGATGATATTTAATACCTTTGCCACATTCATTTTATTGAAATTTGGATTTTGCTTTGTTCGATTAAACCCCGAATATGTTCATTTGGCTTCCTTTAAATCTGGACTTTTGTTTTTGGCTTGATTTGTTCCTCCTTGCAATGGCAACTGGGTGTTTTTTGGTTGCACTTTTGGGGTGATTTATTTTGGCACCCAGAAATGGGCGACTCCTTGCTATCCGAACCAACCCTCGCCGCAGAGCCCGCCCCCTCCCCTGCAGCAGCCACGCCTACTCCTGCAGCAGCAGAACCTGGAGTCTCTCTAGCTCCTCCCACTAGCGCTGCACCTGCTACCTCCCCTGGCGCCGCCAATATGGATCTGTTGGGAGGTCAGTGGGCTTCCAGAAAATTCTTTTCGAAAGAACCCTCTGGGAAGCTCAACCCTAAAACCATCACACACCGATAACACAATACTGACTGCATGATTAAAAACTGAGAGAGAGAAAAAAAAAGCAGATTTATGGCATTGATCTTTTTTTTTCTTTACTGGCAACAAAGTAGCATCATTAAAAAGCAATGAAGCAAGTGAATGATGCATTCATGCACAGTCGTCATTTTATCAAGCTATCAATGCCCAGAAATGTGTTCTTAAATCAATTTAAAAAATAGTGAGATGTAATAAAGAATCACCTGAATAAATTGCTAAAAAAATACCATCTATGTAAATTACGCAAATTGCTAGAATTAATCCTGGATTAGGCAAATTTAAATGATGATATTTCTGTTATTACCGCACAGTTTAAAGAGGAAGACACATTTTTACATAGCTGCTGCCATTCACAAGATAGCTAACATGCTAACTCAAATGGCTAAACTATTAAATTTAATGTAGGTTTTCTTCACAATGACTGATCATTTCACATCAATAGCAATTTATTCCAGGGATTATTTATTGTAACACAGAGGCACTGACGTTTTTTGCTTTTGCATTTTGCAGTCAGGTATTACCTCACACTCACCTGTGGCTTGCACGTAAACCGCTGCTGTCATTCTCCACGTGTGTCGTTTGATAGGCAGACGAGCTTTTCTCTGAGCGGACTGAAAAGCAGATCTATCAAACCCTGTCAGATGAATACAGCTGCAGGTGGCAGCAGCTGTAGCACTTGTGAGGCTCCTTCTGCCGCGCTTGTCGACCTCTCTTTGGCGTAGTGCCTCCTATCTGCTTTCCCATCTGTCCTTTCACCTGTCAGTCATTCACAATGATTAATATTAGTGCTGTATACGTCTAAAAGCTGCATTTGCTTTTCCAGGGGATTTTTTTTTACTTGTCTTTTATCGACCCTGCTATTCTGTCTTATTTCCTGACTTTTTTACTTTTCATCTTTTTCTCTTCCTCTACCTCTGCTGCTCCGCTGGGGTGCCTGCATACCTCAGATGCCTTTGCGACACCCGCTCCCGAAGCCTCTGCACCTGCAGCTGAGGGCGGCGCCGCCGCCACCACGTCGGCCCTGGCCGCCAACGCTGGTGCCGGTGGGTGACTGTTATGTGTGCGTGTGTTGTGTCCTGCGACGTAGGCGGCTGCTCTTCAACTGTTGGAACTAAAAGCGAGTTGCATTCAGGAAAAGTGAATCTGCGTTCAAAAATGTGTGCAAAGCTTCTGGTTTCAGGCTTTAATCAGAGCGTCATGCATGTGCACAGGCAGTAGGCGGACAGTTCGGCACTTATGCTGGCATTAGGATGGTGCTATTGTTGTTGCTATGGTGATGAAAGACAATGCTCCTGCTTATCTGTTAGTGAAACATGTCATGGAGAAGCTGCCTGGGTTTCTTGTTCTGAATTATTTTGGCTTCTGCAAGGGTCTCTTCATTTACCACGATGCCTAATTTTAGCTTTCCATCACGGAGGTGCTGGAATCGCTGCACATTCCCTTCTTTTTCTGCCCGTCATTCTTGCCTCTTTTGTTAATTCATCTTCACATCATCTGTTGTGTAGTAATGTCATGTCTCTCCCATCACTCTCCATGCCTCCCCCTCCCCATTTCCTTCCCCCGTAAGACCCTTTTGCTCCTTCAGAAAGCAGCACCAGTGCGACAGCCTCTTCTGGTCTAGACCTTTTGGACTTGACGGGAGTGGAGAGTAGTAATCCCCGTAGTTCGCTGGATCTCTGCTTTAGTCCTCCCCCCTGCTCCTCCCCATCACCACTCTTCATCTCTACTTCCTGCACCATCAACTCCACTTCGGCCATCACTGTCCCCAGCACCACCAATCCAGTGACTGACCTTTTCAGTGGTAAATGATAAAATACTGCGTGTGGATAGACACTCTTATGTTGCGTGGGCTTTATGATTCTGCACTTGTTTAAAGAGGACTGCACAAATTCACCATCTTTTGAGCTGAAATTGGCTCGCACTTGTGAGCATCCTTGCATATTTTTTTCATGTTTGAGCTTATAGTGCTGTCTATGGGGGGTGCATGTGTTCGTAGGCCTCTTTGACCCCATGCCAAACGCCAGCTTTGCAAAACAAGGCCCAACAACGTGTGATGAACTGTTTACAGCAGGTAGCCTCGTCCTCCATCTCTTGTGTGCTTTGGGTTTTGTATCTTGCCAGTGCCGCCCATAAGAGAGGCTCAGCCATAAAATCCCTATATATATGTATGTCTCACCATTCATCTTTATTTACTTAGTGTTGAAACAGTGGTGTGCCTGTTCTTGCTGAAGCTGAAAGATGCTTTATTAATAGAAGAAAATAGCTGGGAAGAGCTTTTAAAGAATTATAAGGGGGGAAATGAGGGGCTAAGTTAGGTTTGACTACATTTTTGTTAAAAGGGATTTGAAAGCTTACTTTAAGAGTTAGAGTGAGTAGATGTACAGACAGTTTGTCTTTAAAGATGGGGGAGGGTCTCATCTGTTGGTCTCCTCCAGAGAGCCAGACCTTGTGGGTGGCCCTGTGTCTCGGCTTGCTGTGTCTGTTCCTGAGCTCTCTGATGCCTTTGCTAAATCGTGCCTCCCACTCCCCTTCCAGCATGAACTGCATTGGCAGCATTAGCAGCTGACAAATGTGCACTATGATGATTCACAGTTGGTGCTTTATGTGTTCTTCACTTTGGCCTTCTCAGCAGATGTCTTCAGCTCCCCCACCCCCTTCCTCTCATCCACACCCCTCACCAAAACTGACACGGGAGCTGTTATGAACCTGTTTGGTGGTGGGTAACTTGTGCCGCCTGTTGCCCCTCTTCATGTATGACTTCTCTCTCAGCTTCTTTAGCATCTTTTTCTGCTGAGTCCTTACATTATTGCTGTAGTTGTTCCTGTTTGGCTTAGTTTTTTCACTGATTTTTAATGGCTGGTTTTAAAAATCATAGCAGAATGAAGCTTCTTGATTGGTTTCCAGTAGGAAAAGGCGGGGTAACATGTGTTTTGAATGGCATATGTGTATACTTGATTGGATTTTTGCTGATAAAAATGCATTACCCAGTTAAGGTTTACATGTACAGTAAATGAACATGAATGTTTTCACCCTTCCACTCTGATTGATGATTTTGCTTGGCACCACCAGCATGAAGCCGAAGGTTGACTGTTACCCCTTCTTTGCCCTTACGCTGCGATGGGAACGGTTGAACCTTCTTTGACCTGCCAGAGTCCACAGGAGGAGATGCCACAGCAGCAGCTGCTGCCCCTGCTGCACCTGCCGCCCCTGGAGCTGAGCTCATGTCAGGTAAAACCCTCTTATTTTTGTTTATCATCACTGTTGATGTCTCATGGATCCAGAATAGAGCTAATGGCTTCTTAACATCATCTCCTCGTCGGCTGATTTATATTCGTCGGTAAATGTCCAATGCCATTAATATTCAAGGAATCGATAGTCTGCAAAAGTCCAGCTTTGATGCTTCTTTCTTTCTATTTCATACAATAGCATCTAATAATGTCACTGCTCCTCTGAAGCCTCATTGCATTTTCTTCTTTCTCTGGCATCTGCTCTTTTTTGGCCTTTTTTCATGTCTTTTTCTCCTCTATGCACTCATTCTCTTTCCATGCTGCTCTTGCCGTGGCTTATTGCTTGCTTCCTGCAATTTGATTGGGTGAGTCCACTCGCTCTTTTCCATTCTAATTTCCCACAGTGCACTTCTGCATTGCAGTGGTGCAAGGAAAGCTGCAGCTGCTCTCTGTCTCCCTCTCTCCTTCACCACTAACGGAGGGTTGAGGAGGGTTAACAACATGTGCACACTCCTTTAGCATTTAGCATCTTAGCTGCAGTGCTTTGGTGTTCATCAGTCAGACACACTGAGAATATTACAGCTTATCATACACATTTGCGCTCATGCTGTTAATATAGGAAGGGCATAATACAGCGGTAACTATATAATGAACTCATTCTCAAGCTCATCCCTATTCTGTTGCCATGGAGAATGGTAAGCCGGTAAAATGGACTTGTACTGAGAGTGTGACCATTACTTGCACTGAAGGATGATAATAGCTCCCTGCCTGCTTCTTTCCTGCCCCTCTGCCTTCCTCCTTCCCTTCCCTATGTAGTATTTGATGGACTAGGAGATGTAATGAAGCCCACTGTGACCCCTCAGGCCGGTGATGTTGACACTTCCATGGCTAACATGGCGAGTAGTAAGTAGTCATGTAGATAAACCTAAACATTAGATGCCATATACATGTATCAGTGGGAACCATTCTAGTCTTTTTTAATGATTGTTTTTCTCTCTTTGTTCTAGATCTCACAATGGGAACCACACCAGCCCCTCAGGTAGCTCCCCCCTGTTGGGGTGCACCCATGGTAAATGTTGTCTGTGTCTTTAGCATGGAGTGAAGCCGCATGGTAGCAAAAAGACAGAAATAGGAGCAACCACAAGCACTGGCCTTCATTTGACTCTCCAGGCTCCGGGTGATGGAATCTGTGAGGAAATAAGATTTTCAGCAAATACACTGCTGCTGGATTTTAATTAAATGACACCGTTTACACGCTCCAAAGGTGCAGTGTGTGCTGGGAGGAAATGTCAAGTCAAGAGGGGATTAAACGCACAAGCCTTTGTTCTGTTTTACTCATTTATTTTAATTTAATGAATGTGTACATCTCCTGGAGAGTGATGAAGTGGCTGCCGACAATTTGAAATGCTTGGAAACATCTCTTAATTTCTCTTGGGTTCATGTTGGTTTTTTTTAATCAATCTAACATGAGTGCAGGCAGGCTTTTGCTTCATTTGGACATTGCAGAGACAGCTGTCTTGTTGAAAAATCACATGCAAAAATGACCATCAACCTGTAGGGCTTCAGTTGTGGTGTGTGCTTTTTGTGTTCCCGTGTGTGCTGCTGCTTTGTCTGTCTGTGTCATGCCTTTCACCTCTGGTGCTGGAACCATTTCATGCACATTTAATCCAATAGTAAGTGTGCAGTCTGTGTGTCCGCATCTGTGGTATATGTTGTAACATCCCACCTCCTCCTCTCCCTCCCCTCCACACCTTTAGACCATACACATGGGTGTCCCTCCTTTTATGGGGACTCACCCCAGCTTCAGCCTGGTAAGACCACCAGTCCAGTCTAATGATGTCCCTAAAGCAGTCTGGACATTATTAAGCTCTGATGGACAAAAAGGCCTTTAGGTGACCCTCAATGCCGTCAGATGGGTGATAATGTCTCTAACTTTATCTTTTTCATCTAAAGCCTGGGGCACCAGGAGCTCCCATGATGCCCATGGCAAGGCCAGGCTTTCCCGCGACGGGTGCAACCCCAGGAGCCCCGGTAATGTATTGTTTTGCATGTGTGCCATCGTTGTCACCAAAAATGAATAACACTAGCCAAAATGTGTCCGCAGATGTCCCCAGGCGTGGCCCAGAGCCCAAGAAAGCCTCCGCCACCAAGGAACGCTCTGGATGACCTCAACATTAAAGACTTCATGTAGATCGACTGACCTTCAAAACCCTGAAGGTACTGTTGAACAGCTCTGTCAGCTCCACATGCTTCTGGTTGCTATCTGCTGATGTACGAGTGCACATGTGGGAGTTGGAATTTAAAAAAAGAGCTAAATACATTGAATAAACGATTGAAAATGTAAACAGATTCAAATCTATTGCTGGTGTAAAATCTGCCTTTGCCAGTCGACATCATTTCAGAAGTTAGAGGTGAAGCAAAAAACTATTTGTTTAAGGTGAGGCACCACATCAAGATGTCATTAAGTGAACTGATGGGCTCAGAGGCCTTTAAAAAATAATGATTTGTATAAGATACAACGATCAATCACCCAGAAAGTTAATGAAATAAGGTTTAAATGGACATCTTTCTCTCCTTTTCAGGTTTGTTACTGTTTCTGGAGCTCTGTGGATGTGGATGTCTGCTCTTCCTTACTGCCTCCCCCTCCTTTATCCCATTGCCCCTTCAAGCCAGTCAGCCATTACATCTTGGATCTTTGCCCTCAGACCTTCTACCAACCTGAAAAAAATCCCCCCGTCATGCCGACTTTATCTAATGTTGTAGCACAAATGTGAATGTGAACCCTAGTTATAGAAAAAAAAGCGAAATTCTGTTTGTGTGGGCGTGTGTATAATTCAGTGTTAACCTTTACTTAATATACTATGGGGAAAATGAACAAAAAAAGAAAGAAATATCATTCTGGATTTCTGCAAATCAGCAGATTGTTGATGGTGGATATATGTTGTTTTTTTGCGCATATCCCAAACTAGGACTGTGTTGTTAAACGTTGTGTTCGGTGTGTGTATTTTCACTGACCAGCCTACACCCCCTGTTCCTCGACGCCTGCTGTCACTAAAGACTTCATTGTGCCCCCCAAATCTGTTTGACTGTCCATCCTTCTGTAAGAATTCTAAACACTGCAAATCCGGACTCTCCATCATTGTTCATTTTCAGTTTAAGTTACATTTTGATTGTAAGAAACATGCAAAAATTTGTTAACTGTGTTCAATTTGACGATTGAAACTACAGATTATAAATATTTTATTTATTTTGAGACTAAATATATCATATATTTTAGTTATAGCACATCAGAAAAATGTTGGTTACCTGCCTTCTTTTGTACATAACATTCAACCTGGAACCAGAGGCAGAGGATCAAAGTAAAAAGTATTTTCCAGTGTTTGTTGTTGCGCCCTCTGCTGATGTGGAGTACTAACTGCCTGGTAGCATGTAACACTTCAGTCTGGTATGCATTCAAGATCCCTCAGAGCTCCTCTCCTTGACTTTGTATCCACATGAGATGACTTTAATGTCAGGGTGGCTGGTGGATTCCAAGAGGCAGGAAGCACTTGTTGTTGGAATGTGGCCTCAGTCTTCTCTTCTCTGGGTCACTGGTTCCTGTATTCCCACTGGAAGTCGCAAGGACTCTCACTGTAAAGCACTCAAGTATATGCTGGATGTTCTGTGTGTTGTTTAATTCCAAACATGACTGTATCTTTATCCATTGTGGCATTAACAAAAGTGTTGGAATAAAAATAAAGGTGAATACAACCCATTAAATACAGCAACAGTGGGGATGATTAATGTTTGCTGAGTATCCATGTGAAGGCAGTGACTTTTTTTTTAAGGATGGCATCTTCTCACCTCCCTCACCCCCACCTGCATGTGAGTTCAAATGAGATGCAATAAAAGAGAAATACACAAATAAACCCGTGCGGCTTGTCAGCTATTTATTTGAATGTTTAATGTTTTGTTTTCTTTGCATTAAAATACATTTGTTTAGATGGAAAAGTATAGGACCAAGTGATGCAGCTAAGGTGCTAAGTCTTATTGTTCTATTGTATTTTTGAGTTGGTCATATTGGATTATATAAATGTTATATATATATTTTCCCCCTTGGTCTCCTGGAGACCAACAAAAGCCATAATTATAAATATAATGTATTAAATCAATAATAAATCAAAACTATTCAGGCATCTACAGAATATTGTTAATGTGTTATGATTAATTTGACAGGCCAAACTATAATAATTATTATGTAAAAAGCTTAATAATCACAGATCCATCACATTAGCTGTCAGATCTCTTTGCAGAGACTTGGATCAGCATGGATCCAGTGACAGATCTGGGCATATTTGGGCGGTGTAATCCTCACAGCGACGTTATAGTCTCGCTGCTCCCCTCCCTCAGTCTCCACCCAATGATGCCCTGAAAACACACCTATCACCCTCCGCTGCCACTTCCCCTTCCTGTCTGGGTCCCCTGCTTCCTGCCTCAGGTGAACGTAGATGCCGGCGCCAGTGGCGCCTGTCTGTGCGTCGCAGTGCTGGTACAGCAAATCATCAGATTCCTTGACCACCGAGCAAAACCGATACACCACCTTCTCTTGTCCTCCTCCACTGTGCAGGCTTCTGTCTACATCGTAACCAGAGAAGTGGATCCTCGTCATGGGGGCATCAGAAGGTGCGACCCCAAGCTCCATGTGCTTTTGTGTGACAGGGTGCCTCAGCTCCAGAACGGCGTAATCATAGTCGGCTGACAGGGAGTTGGTGGAGCTCTCGGTTTGGGTCCATCCTTGGGGGATTCGGATATGTTTTACCCGAACCCATCGGAAGACAGGCTGTCTCTTGGATTCAGCGCTACGGCGTGACCGATTGAGCCTATTTAGTTTCCCTCCGTGACCATTTGCATTGCCCATCTCTGTTTGACCTCTGCGCCTCTTGATTTTGACCCCTTCCCTCCCTACCTTTACATTTCCACTAATAGTATTCTGCTCCACATTTGCTGCTGCTACCTGCTCCTCACTTTTCTCACCATTGTTCCCTCTTTCTCTCCTTTGGCCATCTCCGCCTTTCTTACGCTTGAGTTGCAACACCCCCACTCTGACCCTTTGGGCATGTGGAAGGTAGTCCTTCCCATTGTGGATGCAATGTGCCGCAGTTAGAACATGTTTTGGGGTTATCAGGATTCCAGAGCAGCTTCTGGAGACGCGGACAGCAGAGGAAAAAGGGTAGTTGGTGATGTAATGTGAGTCAGTGATCACAAAGCGTCCATCTTCTCCATAAACCTGTCGTTTCTTCCGGGCACGAGTTGGTGAGTGACCCGGCTGTCCTGCAAATGTCCTGTTAAATATCGACAAAGTGACATCCGTGTGTGTGCGAGTGCCATTCTCATACATGGTCTCATATCCCAGAATCCTCTCTTGCGCTTCCCAGTCTATTGGCGGCCTACTACTTTGACATTCTATCCCACAGAACATCCCTGTTCCTGCTCGTTCCTCATTCTCCACCTGACCTGCAAACATACTAGGTTTTAAATACTCAATATGTGTGTCCAGCAGCACCGGGAGGCTTTGCCTGGTCCAATGGTCCATGTCTCTGCTCTCATCTTGACCCAAAGCTCCAGATAATGTCAGAGATGCAGTGCAGAACAATAGAAAGAAGAACTGATTGAGATCCATCCTCCTGAGAAGACAAAGCGACAGACTTTACTGCGTCCGTTCGACCAGCAGGGGGCGCACATGCACAATTTCATTCTGATAAATTGGCTACTCATCAATTCCATATAATAATATCAGCTAATTGTTTTATATTTTGTGCAACTAAAAGTTCCCTATTAGAAATATGGTTATTTTTTCAGTTAATATGGAACTTTATATAATAATTCTTTTGTGAAGTACATCCATCCACGCAGCTTTCAACAGAAGCATGCTTTGTGCATGCCAAATAAAACTCACAGCGGCAAGACAAAAAAGATATAATACAAGAAAGTTAACAACTCTACATTAACACTCATATTATTTGAATATCTTTTAAAAAAAATCCAATTACCTGCAAACATTCAAAATCAATACTCCTCCAATCTTCAGGGAAATGTTCTCCTTTTAACTAATAAAATAACTTTATCCAGTTGACTTGAGCAGTTCAGCATCCATTTCTTCTTAATTAAATAAAATAAAATAAGCACAGAGACTGTGTTCATAGATCCCCTTAACAAATCTGTGTCCCACTGATGAGAGGGGGAAAAAAGCAAGTAAACAGAAGGGTGGAGTGAAAGCAGCCTTGCAGCACGACTGAAGTTGGCTGAGAGGATGACAGAAAATGTATGCATTCAAACATACACATTCTTTAGATTATGCATGGAGCACTTTCACACATACATATAGTAATTTATAGACAAACAGACAATGTTCTGTTTTAATTATCCCTAATCAAGTGTTAATGTGGTGTTTTGGAGTCAGGACGGCATCATTAGATTTATGTGAGGTGGTTTTCAAAGCGTGTTCAGACAAACAATACTACCCAGATCTGGATGGAATCTGGATGGAATTGGTATATATATTATGACCTTCATGCTTTTTCCCGCATGCATCCTCATGCTGAGTTTCATGTTTGATTAACTGGATCCTTATTACCATTTTGCAGAACGCTTGTTAATTTAGCCGTTTGTCAGTGTTGAATGAAAACCTAAACATTTGTAACAGAGATTGATTAAAACCCACCAAATATTATTACAGAGCATGAAAATGATAATATTTGTTCCTGTAAATATACAGAACTGAACTGATAATCAGTTTCCAGCTCTCTGGCAGTTCTGTCAGCTTGAATCATCAGTGACAATTAATGTAACAACCGATGCTGGAATATTTCCCTGCTGCTTTAGGCCACTTTAAGTAGTCTAAACCAGCCCTAACTAAAATCCTTTTAGATCTTAATTCATTTACCTCAAAATTTATTTTGTTTCCCGTGTTTGCGTGATTAAATGCACGAGAAGACCTCCCAAAAGCTCTATCACCTCGATATTAAACGATTAAATCAATTACAAAGGCAATATTTTTCTAAACTTGGTTAAAACGAGTGATCTGATTAGAGGAATCAGCATTTAATGGAAAGATGGTTTAAATATTTGTGTTGGAGCAGAACCAACCAGAGGAAAGCCCCTTCATCATTAACAGCAGACAGACACAAACATGGGCCTCAGACACAGAGCGGGAGTGTACGGAGTATATAACATATGAAAATGTTTAATCCCCTTATCTATAAACACATTCTCAGGCCAAATCTCTCTGCTCTCACGCTGGAATCTGGGACCAGGGTGTCTGCAGCACACAAGGTCATTGGTGCCCTGAAATAAACCAGCAAATGTTCAGTTCAAAGCATGAAAATTATTATTATTATTATTATATCGACAGGTCAGTGTTGTTTAAATTTCACATTATTTTCAAAATGCTGTTTTAATTTGCAACCAGTCTTTACTTCTTTTGAGGAACTTTCTCTGATCTGGGAGGTCCAGTCAGGGGGTCCTTCTGGAGATACTTCTGGTCGATGCCCTCCTCCGGCTGAGGACACCAGTCTGGGTCATAGTAACCATTTTATTTTTGCTGGCAATTGCTGTTCATAAAAAATAAACCCAGTCCAGCCAGAGGGTCTGGACCGCAGCAGGAGATAAATGTGTCTAATATGTGCTGATTGGTGTTCAGTACTTCCCCTCCAGCTGCTACTTTGGGCCCAGGAGAGGTTCCTCTGGCCAGACTTCAACATTTTCCCATGCGAGCTCCACTTTTTCTCCACATTCAGTGCATAAACCACACAAGCTGCAAGTCACGTTAACATCAGATGGGTGATGTCTTGAGTCTTAGCTGATTAGCAAAGCATCTGAGAGATGAAGTTCAGCAACAACCTCATCTCCGTCATACATTTTTAGCTTGTCAGTGCAGGGGACAGGGGACAGTGCACCATATGTGTAGAACCCCCCCCCACACACACACACGCAATTAAACATTTATTATTGTGTGAACTATTTTACTGCTGGAGAACAGCTGAGGGAGAGGAGGCCAGTGGGTGGTGGGCTCAAACTTTGTGTTGCAGGTTCAACATCTGGCTCCAACTGTCCCAGTAAATGTGTCCACACCGGTCTTTGACAGCTCTGGACGGGCGGGGGTCCAGACGATGTCTTCACGTGTGAAAATAGGTTGTCTTGGTAGTTTATTCCAAGGTAATCCAAATTTATATACTGGATATATTACATAAACTTGGCCAGAACCCCTATAAGGAGAGACGACTGTTTTGATGCCTGGAATCTTACTTTCCTCTTCTTGTTAAGAGAAAAGAGAAATTTCAGTAACCTCAAATTGAATTGCACAGCTGCAACAAGCGTTTTATTTTTTTAAAGAAAATACTTGACGCAAATAGAAATAAATTGCTAATAGCTCCCATTAAAACCCACACACATGCGCGCGCGCGTGCATAGATACACAGCTGGCTCCATGTTCCTGGACCGCGCCTCCTCGTTTAAGCCGATACCGTCGCTCAAGTTCGTCCCGAGAATCACTAATTTCAGTCTGTGTATCATTACTAGAATTGCCAAGTCCTTCTCTTTAATGATTGTTTTCTTTGCCATGATGGAAAGAAGAGTTTCAACGCTGTCAACCAAAACAGTTTAAAGTTAAACGCACGCACGAGCTTCCTTATTGTTATCGACGTCTCAATAAGGACGGTCGCTATTGGCTGTCCAAAGAGTCGCCATATGACGTCAGCACGATTTGGAAGGACCAAAAGTAAGTAAAAAAAAAAGCAGCTTAAATATGTTTAGAATTAACTTAATGCATGTGTAGGGCTGCGTAGAAATGTTTCTCTCAATCTGTCAAACTTATTTGTAATTTGTAAGAAGATTGTTATGTGGGTTGCAACTGCAGAGCTCTACATCCGACCAACCCTCCTCAGCAAAGTAGCCAAGAGACATTGTTTTTCAGTGTTGTTTTATGTTTTGTTCAGTTTCTAACCTCGTGCTCCCCATTGGAGCCTAACAAGTCACAGTAAAACACAATTTTTTTTGTATAGATGATTTTATTTGAGTCTAAACTTTATGCAAAAGTTTAAAAAACAGCCCTCCAAAAAACCCACCATCATCCTGTTTTATTATCTTCTAAAGTTCATGATTATGAAAGTAAATTGCTAACGATTCCCAGTCATCATATGTGTCTCAGAACACAACTTGATTAAAATTCTTCAAATGAATGAACTGAGTCAGCCTAAAAAGAAAGTCAGGCAATGGGGGATAATTACAACGGAATGTGTGGGAGGCGGGCAGATGGGAAAAAGCTGACACTGTATTTGAAATAAGTTGGGTCAAGTCTGTGGAGGACTAAAGATAACAGATAAAGATATTGCTCTGGGATGTTGACTCACTTCTTCCTGTTCACTCCTCTTCTTCTCACGCATCTCGGATTTTGCTCTCTGTTTCCCCCGTTTTCAATATTGACCTACAATTCTGCCCCGTGTCAATCTGGAATTTTTCTTTTTATCCACTGGCGTCGTTGTGCATGTGTTGTCTTTCTGCCTTTACTCACTCCTCCGCACTTCTAAAAGTGGGTGAAGACAAAGAAAAGCAGGGAGGAAGAAAGGAAAGCTTGTTTTGGCTCAATGTGCCACAGTGTGTAGGAAAATGGTGATTATTAGTATTTAAATGAACTTATTACTTAGCCTTGGTGGTGACGCATGCGAGCGATCCCGGGACCCTCTAACATCAGCAGCTGCAAGAGAAAATCAAATATTCTATCCTGCTATTGTAAACCAACAGTATTTGGAAAGAAACAACTTTCTTTATGATCTCGAGTTTGTTTAGGGAGATGACGTGACGCATCTCCCAGTTGATTTCAATACTCCAGCTGACTCTGCGCTACATCTCCAAGCAGGCTAACGTATGGTTTATGGTCCTTCTTACATGGTGGATGAGCTCATTCTCTTCGGAGAAGTTTATAGCTCCTGAACTTCATGATGATTTCCTTCCTGTGTAAACAGTTTCATGCAAACAAATACGAGCACTTCTTGTGACTTTAAAAGCCAGCTTTTATACAAAAACTCAGGTCCTGAGTTTGAGGTGGACGTGGCTGTAAAGCTTAAGTCATGAATGAGAGAACGTGAGATCATCTTCCAGCGATATAAAGATGAATTAGAAGAGCGACTCACTGCAAGCCAAACATCATCACCATCCTCAGCTATGTTGTAGGAGTATTCTCCCTTTTGAACAGTCATGCATCTTGTGTGTTTGCTACTTTCAATCATGGCTAAACTGTGCCTTCGAGTTAAGGACAGCTAAGCCCTCATGAATAAGATACTGCATTCAATTGCAGTTTTCTCTTTTTCTGCCGATTAAATGAATCCATATTTGCCTATAATTCATCAACTCTTTAACTAGGAGTCACTGGTGTTGTTACCACATCAAACAAATTGGCAAATGAACTGAGCATGTTATATTAAGAGCACATGTACCACAGTTTAGAGCCATGACCTCATGTTTTAGGAACGGTATTTTGATGCACTTCCAATTCACAATTTAATTCTGGCTGAAAAGCACTTGTTTTTGATTATTTTGGGAGCATTATTTTCCTGCATCTGATATATCTTCTTATACTGGATCATTAAAGCAACATTATGCATGAAGATATGGTGCATGAAACAGCATTAGCTCAGTAATGGACGTTTGTTGCTCAAGATTGGACAGTAAACCTCATGCCACCAAAGGCACTTTATTTTAAACATTATATAATCTGAAAATAATCTTTTTGTACCTGAAATGCAGAAAATCACCTAAAATGTGCCCCTAAACATTGACCTATTTATTCTAAATGTGTTTCCTTTTAGATTAGACCCCATAGGTGTCAGAGAGCATTTCATCATAATGAGACAATGTTTACAGCCAATCGTTGCAATGGTATATGAATAAAACTGTGTGTGAAGAAAGACACTGACACATGATCAATAACTGGCCTGATGTATTGGAGCATTAATCTAGATCTAAATGAGGAAGAACAGAAACCAAAGCAGATTTACATGATATTGATTTGGACTGTATTGCCTATATGCTCCCAAAGGAAAAATAATAACAATAAACAAAAAGCTGTTGGACTTGATTAGGTATTTCAAACATGAACTGTGGCCTCACTCATTGATGGGGATTTTATTAGAAAAGAACAGAGACTTTTGATTGATTACGGTTTCTGGGAAACTGCTAAACCTCAGAGGGACTGAAGTTCCCTCAGTGGCGACATCACCTGGTTTGAGTACATGTGAGGCTGCGACAAATAAAACCCATCTGTCATAATTAAACCCTCTTTTCCAAAAGAACAGACAAGTACGGAGAGAAGAGCACACTTCCTTCTCACCACAAACGCTCTTCTGGGGTCACAACTAATCACTAAAAAGCAATGAAACCGAGATTTCGGCCAGTCCAGCCTGAAAGAGGATTCTTTGTTCTGAAGCTTGCAGTCAAATATGCAGTGTTGCATTTTAGGATTCCACAGAGGAGGAGCTGAGCTGCAGTCTGAACCTTTTATGGCAGAGCAAAGTGCCAAATGAAGGTTGAAAATGACTGCTAGCATCTCTGGCAGCTGCAGCTTTTACATGGGAGCAATTTTCCTTCTGGATCATAGCACCATGGTCCTTTTGTACCTGTAGAGCCCAAAGTATGCCCAAGAAGCTCGTAGAAGCTGGGAGAGACTGAAGCTCTGGTCCAGCTGGGCAACGACTGCCGGATAATAAAATGATAATAAAATGTTAACAGGCTCCAGATGAGGAAACAGAACTCATGACACAGATACACAGTGATGCTTTTACTTGCTTTCATTTCTTGTCTGTGGCTCAACTCAATGCCAAATTAGATCTAAGCAATCACACGCAGCCGGTCACTTCAGAACTCCCACAGATAAAGAACAGGCCGAGCAATGAACTGTTGCCATGGCTACAACTTATTGCTGATGCAGACCAAAGGAGTGGAGAATTGCTCCTTGTGTTTATGATCATACCAGTTTTGTAACTTTAACTAAATGGAATCTCAAAAGCCCCATCACAAAGTCAATACGTTTTAAATGCTAAATATTAATTCCTTAATGATTTTCTATAATCTGAGCTGTTAATACTTGTCTAGTTATGTGATCAAGTCAATGTCAGTGGACGAACTCTGACTATAGAGGCAACAACAGTGTGAAAAGAGCGCCATCATGTGAACTATTCCAGTAAGTTACACAGAACCAGACCGTCTGCGCTCACTAAATGTAGTTGATTCGCATTTCCAGGAGGTGGCGCTGCAATACCAAGCCTTCCTGTGTGTGACTAACCCGCTTGAGGTCGTTCTGGGGCTTTCCAGACTTGATATGAAAGTGGGAAAATTGTGCATTAAAGGGCGGCAGAAGTAAGTCTGCCAAAAATAATTACAATGATTCAGCATCAATGGAAAGCCAGCATGCATTTGATTATTCTCTCCCTGAAATTAACTATATCGGTGTATTTTTCTTTTCTTGAATACTTCTTTGTGGACAAAATTTGATGGAACAATTTTTTCATGCACGAATGCAATAAACTGAACTGAAACACCGACCAAAAGGAACCCCGTGCTCAGAAACTATTGTAGCTGTTAACTTTTGCAACACTGCCAAAATTATTATGTTTTATTTGATTTTTTTTATTCAATTGTTATTTTTTAAAGAAATACCATATATTTTTGAGCAAAACCTAACAAGGGGATAATGGGGTCAGTTTGGTGCGACGGTATCGTGTGTCAGGACTGCGTCATGTCAGTCTGGCACGTCCGAATCTGCACCCCCTTCATTAACCAGGAAAAGTTGTATTTTAATCAAACACATATTTGAGATCTCTTTGTTCTCCATTTGTTGGAACAGAAATATCCCGGCATGTGAACGTGATCTTGACATCATCAGCCACAGTAGCACACAGGAAGATGAGTCACAGAGAAGCTTCCTGTTTGTTTTATCACTGCATGTTTTGGCCCATTATGACCACCAAAGCACAGACTATTTTTCTGTTTCTTTTTCATTTATGCCTCCACAGCTTCCCTCTGATTCCTTTGGGTGAAGCCAAATGTTTCAGATCAGCACTTCTGTCTTACTTCCGGCTAGCTTCATGGTCACTAACATACTTAGATGCTGAGCACCATCGCGGAGTGGCTTACAGCACAGGGCACCCGAGAGAATCTCATTAGTGGCTGTGGAAGACTTGAGAGTGGGCTTACAGTTCTGAATTTGTCCTTCAAAGGTGACTGGGGTCAACATACATGTCATCTTGGGGTCAGGGTTAAAACAGATCCCAGGAGGTCTTTGACTAACATTTTATATGCCATTATGTCAGAAGACACATACGAAATGATGTTGGAAATACAACAGGAAGGATATCATAGGTGGACGATTATTAGCAGGCCGAGTTGCTGCTATCACGGTCTTTATGACTACTGTGTAATAACAAGATGTTAGTTTCATACCTCGGTGCATCATTAACCGCAGTAGCATCAACCGCAGCTGGCGCTGATTACAACGAATCTTTTTTCAGGCTTTCTGACTCAGTTATATGATAATAAAACTTGCTACACACCGTTTTGTGAAAGCCTCAAATATTTGTTATCATATGTAGCTTAACAGTTTTAGTGAAATAGGGTGTAGTGCTGTTACTACCACTGTCAGCGGCTGTTGCTTGCATGACACACGTCACACATTCTGATAGGTACAAATAAAACGATGCTTTTTGGGGAGTTAGATGGTTTACTGTCTCTCTCGGTGTCCAATAATGTTTTGAATAATACACCAAAGTGCATAAATGGACAATAAGTTTTGACAATAAAGATCTTTGACACAGGTCAGCTAAAATTAGTTGGTTAATGTTTGACATGGTGTTGAAGGGGAGGTGAACTAAAAAAGGCAATTGAGAGAAACCTTTTTACAGTGAATAAGAGGCTGACTGGATTTTAGATTCAAACACAATCAAACAAACAAATCCTGCGTTGCTACTAAAGGTGGCAGCAAACCCAGGAAAAATGAAGTGAGGGAAAAGGAGAAAGACGTTGTAGGCACGTTCGGCTAAAAGGCTCACTGTAATCTCCTAATGAACTTCCATGTGAATGGAGGACAAAAAAGGTACGCTAAAGGGAAGGGTGGGAAGGAAGAGATCTGCAGCAAAAGTAGGAGAAGAAGCGATCGAGCCACAACGTGTTCAGGTGATCAGATGGAAATCAATTAGAGAGGTTTAATGTCAGCGTCTGACTTTTAAATGAGATTCACATAAAAATATAAAGAGGCAGACTCTCTCATACAATCTCTCTCTCTCTCTCCCTCTCTCTCTCACACACACTCACACGTGCACACAGATACAAATTAGCTTCCAAATGTTAACTGATAAAGGGTCCGTCTGAAATCCCCTTGTCAATCCTCTAATGTCGTCAGACACTGGAAACCAAGCTGGTGTCATCCACTTGACAGGTCAAAGGTCAGGTAAGTAGCTGCTCCATGACAAACATCCAAGTCTGACACTGAATGGGGGGGTGCATCAAAAATGACTGACCTGCTGTCATGCGTTAAATTATAGAGGTGTAGAGTGCAGTTTAACTCAAGCAACTCACCCCAGCAGAGGAAATCAAATTTACAGCAACGTTATAGGCCCAATTCACTTCTACTGATCGTGCCATGTTTAATTAGCTATAAATGAAACAAAAGGGGAGTTTCCTGCAGTTTAGATTATCCATCAACTGCATGATGAAACTTTTAAAAACCCCACCCCCAATCCAGTTATTCAGCGATGCTCCTCTCTGCACATTGTGAGCGTGCACAGGGAGTGCACGCTCACAATAAAAAACCGTAACCTGTTCGTAGGCACTGCACTACTCAGGTGTGAGTGCGGGGACAATATGTGTGTGTCTGTAGGAATGTGTGTGTCACCGCACATGCTGCTTAATCTGCGGTAAGCTGGTTTATGAGCTCGTCTGTAGTGACGCAGATCTATGCGCCGAGCTCTGGGCCGCTTCTCTGTGCCAATTTACCTGCACAGACTGTCGTCTATACCTGACACCGTGACAGATTAATGGAAGCATGAAGAAGTCAAGCAACGTGTTGATATTCCAGCCAACACATACTTTGCACGTCCATCCTGTGCCATAATAAGTTCCAACAGAGCCAGGTGATGAAACAAGACCCCCGTGTGCTTCATGTGTATTTACAGCACTGACCAGGCTGGTGTTCACATCATTTAAACTTAAATGCTACAAGTCTGATTTATTACAAAGATGAATCATCCAACAGGTTTCCTCAAAGGGCTGAATTGAAAGCGTATTATGGTGAAGGGTCATCGTTTGCTTCTACTGTAACGCCCATTCCAGACGCGACTCAGCCCCCGCGCTCACAGCCAGTCAAAATCATTTGCAAACATTGGCAGGCGTAGGTTGCCAATCAATGGGAACCGCCCCGGCAGCGCTCAGACGGGAAGAGCACCCATCACATCCTACCCAGCAGCTGCTGAGTGCGACCTCTGTGGCCACTACGCAGTACCAGCGAGCAGCCGACATCCAAAATGTAAGGGAAAAGCAGTTATACACCACTTTATGAAAGTAGGTGTGTGTAACTGTTTTTTTTGTAAGCGGCGCGTAAAATTGTTTTTACGCATCAGGATCGCGCAACAAGCTACGCCTTCAATTTGGCTGAACAGGCAGCTAGAAGTACAAGTTCTGCGGTGGATGAAACGTTTCTTGTGCGATGGATTCGTCGGTGAGACTTTGGGGCGGAGTGAAGAGAGGACAGTGTCAGGAAAAAATCACTTCTCGCTTTTGAAGTTGCTGGCTGATTTCAAAAGTTTGTGGCAGCGTAGCGCAGATGCAGAACAGCCACTAAGACTTGACTGGAGCTGGAACTATTTGTCTAGACGGCGGAGTTCATGTAAGAAGCAGGACGCGCTTATCAGCAATAGCCATTGTTCCGTCCTTCAAGCGTAAAGACGCGCGGTTGCCCAGCGTTTGGTCTTTCATGGTTTACAGAAATATGCAGCTACCTACAGCCACCGCCGCATGATTTAGTCGAAAGTTTCGTCCTTGGCATCTTTCTGACTACCTCTTCTCAACATGGACGAGACTGTAGAGTCTGCTGCGGCGGACAGCTGCGCGGACGGGGAGCGCATCAGTCTCGGGGTGCTCAACTGGGAACAAGTGCAGCGTCTGGACACCATCCTCACCGGGTCCATTCCCATTCACGGCCGGTGGAGCTTTCCCACTCTGGAGGTGAAGCCGCGGGATATCGTCAAAGTGGTGCGGAGCCGCATGGAGGAGAAACGGATACACGTCCGAGAGGTGCGCCTGAACGGCTCTGCGGCCAGCCACGTCCTGCACGAGGACAGCGGCCTTGGCTGGAAAGATCTGGACCTAATATTCTGCGCCGACTTGAAAGGAGAATTGGAGTTTCAGATGGTGAAGGATATAGTTCTGGATTCCCTTCTCGACTTCCTGCCCGAGGGGGTGAACAAAGAAAAAATCACCCCAATGACCCTAAAGGTAGTAGCAGTTATGTAAAAATATCGAATTCTAATAGAATTAGCATTTTGTTTCTTCAACCTTTAGTTTTATTAATTAACGTGTTCTTTAACTTCTTTAAAAAGTGTCTTAAATCTTGTGCAAATACATTTTCCTGCTACACTCTGCAAAAAAGAAGAAAAGTCTGTCCTCCAAATTAAACAGCTTTTTGCTGGATCAGTCTGATTCTGATTCACATAAATATGTTGGATCTCGAGTCATCTGGATACTGACCCGGGCTCACCTAATAGCTTTACCCTAACAATCCGACTTAAATTGGATAGGGCATGTCGGAGCTAGTGAGATTTTCTGAATACTTAGAAGCAAGAATGGCACTAATGCAAGTTGTAACACTTTATTTGAGGCGTCAAGGAGGAAATGAGACGAGTCAGTTGCTTAAAGTGATACTGCAAGCCTACCGATTCGAACTCCACACAATGTTTAATTTCAAATGTCAAAAATGTACAAATATAGACGAATTCGCCACTTGTGTTTGAGACAGGAAAACTTCAAAACTTTTATTTTTGTATTCTGTAACGGCACTTTTTAAAAAAAAAAAATTCTTTATTTTCAGGAAGCCTATGTACAAAAGATGGTGAAGGTCTGCAATGACTCAGACCGCTGGAGTCTCATCTCCCTCTCCAACAATCGTGGCAAGAATGTAGAACTGAAGTTCGTGGACTCTCTCCGACGGCAGTTTGAGTTCAGCGTGGACTCTTTCCAGATCCGTCTGGACTCGCTCCTTCTCTTTTACGAGTGCTCCGAGCACCCCATGGCTGCCACTTTTCACCCCACCATCCTGGGAGAGAGCGTCTACGGCGACTTCCCGACCGCCCTCGACCACCTGCGCAAGCGTCTCATCTGCACGAGGAGCCCAGAGGAGATCCGAGGTGGGGGGTTGCTGAAATACTGCCACCTGCTGGTGCGAGGCTTCCGCGCTGCCTCCAGTGGCGAGATGAAGCTGCTGCAGCGCTACATGTGCTCCCGCTTCTTCATAGACTTTCCGGACATCAGCGACCAGAGGAGGAAGCTGGAGTCCTATCTGCAGAACCACTTTGTCGACCTGGAGGACAGGAAGTACGACTACCTCGCCACGCTCTACGATGTGGTGCAAGAGAGCACGGTGTGTCTGATGGGCCACGAGAGGCGCCAAACGCTCGGTCTCATCTCGTCATTGGGGCTGCGGATCCTGGCCGAGCAGAACGCCATCCCCAATGCTGCCAACGTCACCTGCTTCTACCAGCCCGCTCCTTATGTCTCAGACGGCAACTTCAGCAACTATTATGTGGCGCAGGTTCAGCCAGTTTACCCCTGTCCTCCCTCACCTCCTCACCATTACTACTCTCCTCCACAGCCTCCCATGTACACCACCTGGTTGCCCTGTAACTGAACACTTACTGATGCACTTTGGCCCGCATGATAAGGCTCCTCTGTGGGAGGAATGATGACCACGTACATGAGGTTGAAATATGGGGGAAATTTAGATAGATAAGAAGAGTGTAAATGATGAGGGCAAAGAGTCAGAAGAAGGCTTTAACCCCAGAGTTGGGTGTTCCAGCAGGAGGAGCTGAGCATATGCACTGAGACATGCCAGTGGGAGAGGTTTTAGGGTGCAGCTCACCACCGCAACCAGATTTGTCATGAATAGGATGAGATACAACTTACAGGAACTCGCAGAAACCTATGATATTCATATTTAAAACCAGGACGGACTCGGCTGCAGCCAGAGAGGACGGGTGACAGGTTTAAGATGTCGGTTCACAGTGCAACAAGTGGACCACTCAAACCACGTAAACCCATTGTGTGTGTGTCTGTGTCTGTGCTTGTGAGTTACATGCGGTTGTGTGAGGAAAGCTTTCAAAACACAATGCAAATTGAGGAACTTTTACTTGTTTACACATGCAAAGATCCACTTTATTACTTCATTTTTATTTAAATTCTGAGAAATAAAACAGAAAACAACAAACAATGCATGCTTTAGTAGTGTCCAGGAGACATTTTAAGTGCCTGTTGAAGCCTAAAGGGAACTGATCGATTCTTTATCGTAGATGTCGAGTTGTCTGATTGACATTTTCACGGTGATAGCAAATGTACCGAGGGATGTTTACCTACAATATGCTGAGTAAGGATTCTTCCGCCGAAGGAGGTTTGGGACTTTTTCCGGACCGTAGTTTAGTTGAATGTGGTTGTAATGTGCACAGAAAACATCGTGATTACCAAAGAGGAAGTAGCACCATCATTTCAAAATCTACACAGATGGGCGAGACTAATGCTTTAATAGATGGCAGCGTTGAGAAAAGTACGTTTAAAAGACGTTCAACAGACTCGCTTGTGAGCGAGTATAAAACCTTATCTGCAGGGGATTTTTTTGGAGGGGGCAGCGGCTTGTCAATTGCTATGAGCTTATTCTCTGAGTCAACGATACCGATGTCTCGGGATAAAACGCCAAACCAGCCATCAAACCCACGTTACAACCGTATCATCTATGATCCGCATGACACCTTTAAAGCTCCACACTGAGTTTACTTGAAAGCAAATAGAAGTTCTGTTTGTGTTTAGTCTACTTGTGTGTCTCGAAAGTTTAACAAATATTTTCAAAAAAACCTACTTTTAAACTAACCGCCACCCTCAACACACCCCAGTGTAAAGATTTGTTCACGCTAACCCACCTGCGTGCACAGAACTGCACTCAAATCAAACCTTCCATTCAAATTCATTTAAATGCCTCAGCACAGCATTAAAAAAACACTATTGAGTGGAATGTTTAGGCTTGGGCCGCGCAGGCTCTTCCTCCACTACAAGTATTTTCAAGTAAATCGATTGGCAAATGTACTTGCATAATCCTGTCAACAAGTACACAAGACAAGAACCGACACAAACAAACAGCGGTGAAGCAAGCCTGCATCGTGCCGAAAATTCAATTGGCGCAGAAAGATCTGTTCCACCTAGTTTGCACCCAAAAGTTCCGTCTTATCGCGTCGAGAAGGAGAAGCTTTCCAACCATGTCTGTAAATATCTGCACAATGATTTAATTAAGCATGTTTGTCAGGAGGGTGGGGGATAGATGGTGTACGCATAAAACCAGAGGGAGAGACCCAGGAGAGGTGACTTATCCCGTACGAAGCCTCCTCAAAGATGATGGAAAATCTGTGAATTCTGTTTTATCTTCCCTCTTTGGGAACGTTGCACAACTCCTGGATTTGTGAGGGGAAAAATGGGCTGCAGGATGAGATTACTGGCATATAATAGTTCGAATAATGTTTATGATCAGCACCGGTAAAGACAACCACGAGGACATTTTAATGAACCACTCGAGATGGCAAGAAGGTTGTTTTTTTTTTCCTCCTTGAATTTAATAAATCAATAGCATGTTTCTTTCCAAAGTGAGTGCAAGAGTCCCAGCATAACCGGATCGCTTATTTTTCTATCAATCTCTATTTTTGTAAAGTGTCTGTTTGGCTGACGTAGCGCACGGATTGAAAAGAATGTCACCGTCTGTAATGTGGTGTGTGTGAATTGGTCTTAAATTGTGCTTTTGTTTTTTTGTATTGTGAGGGATGAAGAGCAGCGCGGCTGGTGCAGATGTCTTCATTCTCAGTTTAGAACGTCCATTCTTTCCCTGTCATCTGTATTTTTAAGACGTCCTGTTTGATCATGAAACTAATGGTCTGTTATTTGTGTTCGACCGGAATAAAAAGGAAACAGGAAAACTCCAAAAAAAAATAAAACAGCATTTGGAGGACTCATTGTTTTGCCAATTCTCTCCCCAGATGTGCATGAATTTCCCCATGATGCTTTGCATGGCGGAAGCGCGGTTCAGCTGGGGTTAACAGCTCTGGCATTTCAGTTTGGCACCCAGACTTTGACAGAGGTAACTCCCTGAGGTCAGTCCATGGGGCACTGATAGTACTGCCAGCACCAGACTGGTAATCGTGATGGATTTCCCTCCTCGACACGTCAGGACAAGTGCCGCTAGTCGTCATCGCATCCTTTGCCAGACCTCATTAGTGGCGAATGAATTGGCAGGGAAACGCACAGATGGAGCCCTGGGCTCCCTGGTAACATGGTAACTGATTAGACTGGCTGCAGAGCTCCATCTCCCTAAGGCCCGCTGGCCTCTCCTTCCACGCGCCCTCTTATTAGGTCTTGCGGTGCAAATTCAGCAGTAGACCTCTCAACAGGTCTGATGGTGAATTTAAGCAGGGGGAGGTTAGCCACAGAAGGGAGAATGGGGCCAATGTTATCCCCCGTTAAGAGGGAGAGAGTGGACACTAAATATAGGCCCCCCACTCTGCCGCTGTAAGGACATTAGCCCATCTGCAGAAAGCTGATTAGCCTCCCTCCATAAGCGTGTGCTCAATGCTCTGCTGTGGTTACTGCAGAGGGTTTTAACAGCTATTGCACTGTAACACATACAGCACCAGATCTTTTAGGTCACTCTCACTGGAAAGGGCCGGGAAAAAAAGCAGTCCACTTCCTTATCAAGAGCTTAAAGTGAACTGAAGACATGAGATTGAGGCTTCATAAGTGTTGCACAATAGTTAGAGCTAACCCAGTAACACACAGAGCGCTTAGGAAGTGTGTCTGGATTTGCAAAAGTAGCTTTAGTAAGGTAAGACATGCTGTATACTTTACATGGCGCAGTGGGGAAAAAAAGAATAATTCTTCTATTTAGGTACAAAAATATAGCTGGCAAAAAAAAAGTTAGCGCGAATCAAAAAAGAACTGCTGGACCACAAACTCGCCAGGAGCTGATTAGCGTCCTCACAGTTCTCATTGTAAAACACTTGGTTCAGTTGTTTTCATTGTAAAAGGTTTAAAAGATAAATAACTGAATATTAACATCCACTGTTAAATGTACTGGAGGGAGAATTCTTACTGATGAAGAGCTGGTTTGTTTTTACGCCTATGCAGTTTTGTTTTAATATTTAATGTTCTCTCATCTGGTTATTGATCCTCACAACCAGGATGTTGTTCTGGCTCACTGCTGTGCTTTTTATTTAAATATTGACCAGGTGTCTCAAAGAAAACACACATTTTTACAGCCTGTGAATTAGAGAATTCTGCAAGTATGAAACTACGGCAACTTAACAGAGCCTAAATTGGTATAAGAAACTCTACCCCCCCGCCTCCATGTTGATAATTTACTATTAATTGTTGGCTGTAGTGAGCAGCGAGAGACCCAGATCTGGGTTCCAAGCCCCCAAAACAGGCTCTGAAATACCGCAGATCTGACTCATCATCAAAAACCCAACCCAAATAATAATGATTTATAGGTGAGGGCAGAATCCTTATGGCGTGTAGATGACTATAATATTGCATCTGTAATGCATTTCCCTTTAAGAGGAATGTCTGTTGGTGATGAGTACAGAACACATTAATAAAACAAATAGATCAATGGGCAGCTTCTAAAAGACCGACATCTTGGGTGTGTTGAACAGGTTAACACAGCTTACATTGGTTTAACTGTGGTTTAGGAGGGGACTCCAAATATAATACCAACAAACCAAAACAAATGAGTGTGCGTTAGGCTGGATAGATGCCGACTGTAGACTACAGAGCGAGACATGAAGATCACATGAGCTGAAGTCCAGACATGCAAAGTCTCAGGTCCGGAGTGGTCATGCTGGAGGAGAACCAGTTGGAGCAAAAGCAGGGCCAAGAGTCCATCCAGCTCAGCCGGGGTCAGAGGTCACCCAGTTAATCAAACAACAGCAAGACGAGACTGTGAGAAACAGTCTCTGCCTGTGTGTGTGCACGACTGAAAAAAAACCAGCAGCGTGAGATGAAGTGTGTGTGTGTGTGTGTGTGTGTGTGTGTGCGTGCGTGTGTGTGTGTGTGTGTGTGTGTGTGTCTGTGTGTGTGTGTGTGCGCGCATGCACGTGCTGTTTTACAGGCGGCCTTCAGTCCATGTCTGGTTTTTTGACATCATATTTGTGGATTATGTTGCTTTGAGAAATTTAAACAGGGATATCTATTTATTAGGTACGTGATAATAAAATAAAATTTTATGTAATTTCTGTGTATGACTGTCTCTCAGCTCCAACACCGGTATGCTAGCAGCCAGTATCTCATAAATAATAGCAATGCTAATATTTATCTAAACTGATATATTCAGTATTTTAGCATGTTAATTATCAAAAGTGCATCAGTGATTAGCATCAGCTTCTAAACTGAGAAACAGTTCTTTTTTTACTTGCGTAGCTTTACTGCAAAGGAAAATGTGTTTAGAATGTGGTTTAATCTACAGAAACACACATAAACACTTGAGATCAGGGAGCCTGGAAGGAGTACACTTGTGAATATTTTAACACAGCAAGATTAATCTTTATTTTTACTACTAACCATGACAAGCTGCCCTCCTTTCTCATGCAAAATAACATCTGGTACATTGTTCTCAAAACACACACGATCCTACAGTAAACTCCCTCTCTGCTAGCAAACATAACACAAAGTAAAGAAGGAGCACAATTAAAGTGCAAATTCCAAGCTAAATCTTCTCAGACTTGCTGTCTTTTAAATGCACTTTGACAGAACTGGAAAAGAAGCCGCAGTAAGGGTGAGTTTAAACTTTCATACCACGCCATTTACCGGAATGATCATCACCATTACCACCAATTGAATGTGCCATTATAATTGGTGCTTATCACTCCCGGCCATTTATCTTGGCTCACAGTCTGGTCATTAAAATGTTTAGGGAAATAAAACACTTTAGAACATGTGTGTGTCTGCACCCACTAAACAACAGCCTGAAAAAATAAACGGACTTGGTATCGGAGGAAGAGCCAGAATTAGGAAGGAGGGGTGACCGAAGCCCTCAATGGTATCCAAAAGTGTCTGTTTTTATGTGTGTTTATGCACGTGCAAAACACATTTATGCATCATTCACACCGAAAAAAAGAGCACATGTAAAATATTAGTGTGTACGTGGGAAAGTGCCTCTGAAACACTGACTTGCACTTCCTCCCTCCCATAAAATAAGGGTAATCTGTAATAGGCGACCTAGAGGCTTCATTAAGGGCTAAATTTAAATAGCTAAGGTGGTCATTTGTGTGTTTGTGTTTGTATTTATCGCTCGCTCCCTGTTTTGATGACCGAGTGTGTGTGCCAGTGTGTGTATTTACGGTTTATATATGCAGAAATGCTGCCGTCTGCATCCTTACCTCCCTCCAACAAGCCCGTTCTTGCTGTAATGACAGTCCTTATCACGTTGTAATAGCAAACATACCTGCCAGCTCGCCGCTTGTGCCAAAACCACACCTGTATTTGTTAAGTATAGCGTTGTCGATACATGAAAACAGAAAATAAGAGATGCCCTCTAGAAATGAATGCGGGTATGATAAGTTTTCAGCTTTATATTGGTATATAAATCATATCCTCAGCTTTTGTGTGGCTTTAATGATTTATTTTATTAGGTCTTTTATGGGTTTTTTCTGGTGGAAAGACATTCAGAGGGGGGAAAATGGTTCAGTTCCAGTTTTCTGAGTGTGTTTTTTGGGACTCTGGTGTAATTAATCAGCAAAGAGTCATAACAACCCGTCTCCAAACAGCGACCCAGCAAAGGTTCTGGGAGATTTAAGCGTTAGGAGCGTTGTCGTTCAGGGAAATCGCGATCGGCCCGGCGCTCCTGGGTTTGTTGTTTCCACTTTGGCTGCGGCGTTTCCAGCCAGATAAAACCCAAACAAACTCGCTCAAAGTTCCACTGTTTGACAGTCCTGCAGGAATTTGTGTTACACTTGAGGCTACAGTCTGGGTTTTCAGGGTCAAGGAGAACATCGCCATGGTAGCCTGTGCTGTGCATCTACCAAACCAGGAGCTGGTTTGGCTCCAGATAAGAAATCAAGATGTGGTTTAAAAAAAAGTCTTTCTCTCTAACACAAACATTGAAAACGACATGTGTGTGTGTGTGTGTGTGTGTGTGTGTGTGTGTGTGTGTGTGTGTGTGTGTGTGTTTCAGATCTACGGTCTGATGATGACGCAGCATCCACTTTTTCATTTATACATTCCCAGTGAATTTCTCTTCGCCAGCCGTCATTCCTGCATCCGTTTTTGGATTACGAGCCTAACGTCTTTGTGTTTGCTCGCCATTATAGTTTACACTGCTGTGTTGCTGCCGTGTTTGCATGTGCATGCAGCA
This sequence comes from Takifugu rubripes, assembly GCF_901000725.2. NCBI lineage: Eukaryota > Metazoa > Chordata > Actinopteri > Tetraodontiformes > Tetraodontidae > Takifugu > Takifugu rubripes. The sequence goes on along the minus strand of NC_042300.1, from coordinate 7,247,245 downwards.
AACACCTGCAGCAAATACCCCCACGGCCATTTGAACATGCTCAAAGACACTTTAGGAAATCCTGTGTTGACACAGTGAACGAAACTGAAAACCACAAGTGTGCGGTGAAATTAGGTGAGATGGGGTAAAATGAAAACCTAAGGTGCTTCTGCAAGTTGACTGTTGTTATGTGAATCTAACTAATGCGCATGTTTTTGAACTAGAGAATACCAAAGCTGAAATAAATTTAAAAAAAACAAACCCTGAGCTGAGTATTAAACTCAGATGCTTCCTCCACCACGATGGCCCAGAACTGCATTATATGAGATTATAAATAGGCAACTGCATATTTACCTGATTTACCAGTTTAACACTCACAGTCAACAGAACTAGTGTATAAGGGACCTGTGAGGAGCCCAACACGACACTTCTGACTGCTCTAAAACTCCAGCAAGCTGAGATGAGCCAGACTCTGCCAGCTGGTTGCCTCAGATTCCATCATCTACCAGAGATAAATACACCCAGGAGACTTCAGGGTCGAACGTAGCAGGTTATAGGATGCGATGGAGCTTTTCGGCCATCAGATTAGACACTACAGTGTGTGTTTGTACGCATATCAGCACAAACGCAGCTGATTCCCTCTGCAGCGACATCTGAGAGGGACTTAAAGGTCAATGGTTAAATGAAAACAGCGAATTATAGACAAATCCTGGTGGACAAACTGAGTCAGAGCGAGGCTGGGTGATTCATTTCTCTGCAAAACAATGACCCGAGGCAGAGAACGCCATGCCAAAAAGGTTTATGGAAAACAAGGTGAACGGTCAGGAATTAATGAACAGACCTAAATTCAAAGGATAATTTATGACCAGACTCTAAAGGCTCTCCTCCGCCTTCAGTGGCGTAATACAGCTCGAGACGCGTTTCAATGTAAAATTGCAGCATCCAGATGTGCAATCCTGATCTGGTGGCCACACAGACTCGGAGCGGTTGTGGTGAACATTGCAGTGAACATTTAAGTCATCACAGCCAGGATACCTGCCTCTGTTACCAGTAATTATTGAGAAGAAGCCTAATTGAATGGTTTTACTTTATAGAAATGTCATTCGCTGTCATATCACTTAAAGAGGGTTCACAAAGATAGAGAGAGAAACAGCCTAAAACAGGACCTGCAACTTTGAACCGGTTGAGGCTGGATTGGGAGAGTACCGGGAACATGACTGAGCAGCTGCTGGATCTGTTGGCATCAAAACGCCATCGCCTCAGACGGACTTTTGCATGTAATTTAGCATTTCAAGCCTGTTTGTTTATTGCCTCTGTTGTAAATGAACGGTGAGCCTCCAAATGATCTGCTGTGACTAATTCAGAAATTGTGAGCTTCCTAATTACAAACTCAGTGGTGTGGAAAGGTGACCTGCGCAGCGTTGTGTACTCAGAGGGTCGCCATTATTTCCAGCATGTGGCTGTAATCAACTTTTGTCTTTTTTCCATGTATTTTTGTTCAAACAGAGCAGAATCGTGGAAACAAAGACATGATTATGACACAAGTAAATGGTTTATAGGATAAGCAATGATGCAATGGATGAAAAATGGGTAGCGGTTAGCTCGAGGATATTAGCATTTAGCTGAGGAGAACTTAATGTGCATCTTTTTTCATGTTTTGAGGGTTGTTTTTTTTTAACATCCTCGCTTGTGATTATTAGTTGTCCTGGAATGTTTTTTAATCCTGTTTTCCATTACCAATGCCGGAAACAGGGGGTTATATTCTTTGTTTGGAGAGTAGATTTGAAGACCCCGTTTCCTGATCTTAAACAATCATCAGCCAACATGCAGCGTGTGCAGCACATGCAGCATGCATGACTGTGTGCATGCACTACGCCTGTCCTCTGGTAAGTTTGCACAATAAACATTTGTCACTGGTTTAAGTTGGTGGAGATGCTGCGTTTATTTATTGTATGTGCTTAAAGGAAGAGCTGACTCAGCAGTGTCAATATAGTCTTTGGCGTCACAGGAATGTCACTTTTGTTAGCATTTCATGTTCCATATCTAAGCAGTTCTCGGCCTGAATCAACTCAGGGTAATGCTTTTGTTTCTTCCTTTTGAAGTCTTTGGTTAAGATTGAATACAACTGCACCTAAACAATTACAAAGTCCATGCTTAGAACGGGTTTTTGCACGCTGATATTTGTTACAGAAGCTTGCCAACATCAACATGTCTGACCCGTGAGAAAAACCAGTGGTCCCAATCCAACCCTTACTGATTTTCTCAAAAATGACTTGGTTTCCTTTTTCAGAACATCTAAAAGGCAGTTCAGAAGGCCCGACTGGGCCCGATCCTTTCATGTATTTGATTATGTGGTGCAAGTTTGCTGAAGCAAATGCAAAAAGCAACATGAATAATTGCACAGAAACCTTCGTTTTAATTGCATTCAGGAAACCATATGGTCAGAACATACCCAAACCATACTCCCCAAGTTCCCAGACACACAAATTTAAGCTTTTTCTGTATGTTTTTGTTTTTGTTTTCCCTCTGTCGTAGATTATACTTCTCCCTTTTGGGAACTTCTATTTCTTACTTCCTTTCCATTTAATGGCAGGTTACAGCAAATCAAAGTCTTTCCTTGATTCAGGTTCCAAAAGAATATTTTGTTGAGGTCATCACGTAACCAATTCTTTAAACTGGGCTGACACATTCTGCTATATCGAGATGTATATAAAAATCCTGTCCACAGCATAGATTCTAGCATGCCACCTGTTCATCTGGTCCTCCACCCATTGCCTAAACTGCTGTCATCTCTTAGGGTAACTGGGTTCTGGACTGAGAGGCTGGAAGACCCCCCCTGGAACAGGTCACCGGTCCACTGAAGAGACTATTTAACTTTTGCTGGCTGATGTCGGGTCAAAAACACAACCGGAGCTTCTATATTGAAGGCTGACGCTAAAGTTTGGTCGTTTCCTGTTGAACAGTAAAATCTACTGACAGGTACTAGCGAGCGTCCTCAAGGTCACACCCCCTCATGTGACAGCCACTCATATTGCAAAATTAGACAAATTTGTAGCTCCAACTTACACATTACACACAGTTAGGAGTCAAATGTATTGCAGTCTAACATTGTGCAGATGCTGAGGTCAAGGTAATTAACTCTTGGACAGTTAATAGATCTACGGCCTCCCTCTTCTTCTCTGGTAAACTGTTGGATAAACAGGAATAGGTGTGGCTTTATCTGTAAAAATACGTTTAACAAGAATGACACATCTTCCATCTCCAGTTCCCTAAACTCCCTGAAAGGGCGTTTTTTATTAGGTGACCACTGGTGAAACATTTATTGGGTGGTTTTTGTTTTTTTAATTGTCCCCAAAGGATGACTGTGTTGCGGCTTTATCTCCAGCTCTGCCAAAAGGTTTTTTATTTTTGCTTTGGGTCAAAACTTCCAGTGGCAGTTTAGATTTACTGCTGTGGTTCGGTTTTTATGGTAGATGTTTCTTCAGCGAGAAGTGCAGGAATTTTGGCGATGCCGCATCAACACTGGAGCAAGAGATTTATGCCCCACCACTGTGAGGACCCCGCTAAGGGCTTCAAGGTCAAGGGTCAGTGGTGAGGGTAGACCAGAACAGGTTAGACGGCTGAGAGGAGGGCGCGAAGGATGGAGCTAAGTGGCAGCAGAAAGTTAGAGGTTCGACTAAACACTTTATCCTTTCATGTTCCGTGTCCTGACTGATGAGTGCAGCTGGTTCTGTCATGTTAAAGTGAGAAACTCCAAGGTGATTGTCAGACAAAAGCACACACACACACACGCACACACACACCCATACGCACACACACACATGTTATGTTTAGCCATGAGGCCCACTGTCATTCACTTCCTCTGAAACCTGTTCGTTCCATCTGCCCCATGACCCCACTTTCACCTTACCTTCTTCCCCTTCAACCCCCTATCTCCCTTTCCAGCAAGGGCCCCCTCTCTCTCTCTCTCTCACCCCCCCCTACACACCTACACACACACAAAAGAAAGGCAAGAATAGGGAAGAAAAATGACTGCAGCAGTTATGTCACTGTCAAAAATCAATCACAGGGAGCGCTGCAGACGGTCTGTTCAGGGTTCGCATGAGGTCAGTGAGGTTAGCCTCACGCTGGCTGGTCACTATGGCAGCAACACACACTGCACACACAGACTTTAGCAGGAAAATGTGACTCCTGAAGCGGAATGAAACACATGGTGAACCTGGATGGAGGAGACAGGACTATAACTCCGGTCAGGCGTGCACGCCAATGCCTGAGGTTTCCCAGCTATCACCCAAAGGAGCTGATGCATCAGCACAATCGCATGAACCTCTCCCGCATGGCTAACGCTGGCCAATGCCAGCTGATAGGCACGAAACCTTATTGAATCAGAAATTAAGCCCGTTTCTTTCCAAACAACCAGACTCTTTCCGCACATGTTAGCAGGGCAGCTGGACCCTGCCTTGGACGATGTGACGAGTGATGTCATTTCAATCGCTTTGGTTCCAATAAACAAGAGAAAAGTGTAGTGAACGGACCAAACGGGGTATGTTGCAGTTAGCATGCCCAGCACTTACAGTAATCACTAGGGGGCAAACCAGGCGCTGTTTGGGGGGGGGCTCTCATAATAACCTGGGATGAACTGTGCAGTTTTATAGCACTTAAAAGGCTGTTCAACCAACACTGCTTTTACTATAAATCTGTTCCCATAGCTGTTGGCCAAAATCTGCTGGCTAATCACTTTCCTATTAGCCGGTTGCACAAAAAAGAAACTCTAATCCAATTAGAGTGGGAAAAAAACACCCAAATTCCTGACCTTCTCTGACCACAGTCCATGTTTGCCTTCAGTCACATGTGAATTTGGGGCATCTGTTTCATATTGTCGTGGTCGTACGAGGCGAGCGCATGGAAGCGGGGCAAATGAAAACAGAAAGACATCTTTAGATTCTGGGACAAAAGCCCCGGATCCCCGCTGCAGCGAGTCTCTCCACCATATCCTGGTGCACGTGTGTGTGTCCCGGGTGTTTGAGCGCGCGCACGCGCCATATAAACCCGTCCCGTCGCTTCCTCTCAGCCATCTGAGCGCAGCTGGTGAGCAGACATCTGGTCAGAGACAGGAAAGAATGAGGGGGATAGACGAGTGGAAGGGAGACGGGTGATAGCAGGGACAAAGGTAATTTGGGGTGAAATGGATTTAGCACATATGGAGGAGCCATACAGATGTTTAGCAGTTTAGCAGCTTCCACACATGCATACAGATGTGATCCCAATCCTTTCTTCTTTAAGACCAAAGCCTCCTGTCCACATTTATTTTTTATTAGTGTTTAGTATCTCCTGAATTTTCTTGCTTTAAGTCTGAAAAGCTTTTTAAGGTCAGGGACAGAAACGGCTCTTGCAGATCTTTCTGGTGCTCTTTGCTGGTTTTTTTTTTGGTTTTTTAATAAGACTTTCTGGTAGAAAACTGCTGGGTAGGGAGCAATGAAGTGATTAAATTAAATTAAAGTCTTAGTAACAAAGTAACAAAGTTCAGGTGGGAAGTTCAGGGTAACTGCTGCTGCAGGGAGACATCAGGGACACGACAAGTTACCCCGGGACGCTGGCATTGTTTATTGAAAGGGGTGGAAAAAAAAGGGAGGGGGTGTGTGTGTGTGTGGGGGGGGGCAAAGATGATTCATGAGCTGAAGAGGCACATTTTCCTTTTTATTGTTTGAGTGAAAACAAACAGAGTGTCTGAAACTGGATGAAGTCATTGCTCCGCCACAAAGCTGTGCAATATCATCCCCACGTAGCAGAAGTCAGATGTGCCTCCAGACTGTCACTTTTCCTCATAGAAACACTGCATGCAACCATCAATAGCAGCGTAAATGCAGCACATCAACCTCCTAAAAACACAAAAACATGATCAACTAAATGGGACTGAAGGAGGATCTGCCAATGATTTAGTCTCACACAAAGATTGTAGACATAAATGACAGAATGAAATAGCTTCTCTCTGTGGTCACTAATTATTCCCAACAAATGCCGCGGAAAGAAAGAATCCATAAGAGGCACAAAGCAAATGTTAACGCAACACACATTGAGCACGTGTTCAGCGTCACCGCAGCAAAAAGAAATTCCTGTCATCTGTTTATAAATTACATTTCCAGCGTTGATGGGAGAGGAGTGCACCGACAGTCCTTTGGATTATTCTCAGCAGGATTTGTTTACTGTTAAATCATCTCAAATATTGGGTCTCATCCCTTTATCATTTCCTGTCCTTTTGTCTCTCTTTCCCGTCCTCGGTCTCTTCATTATAGTATAATATAAAGCAGGCCGTCACGTTCCAGCTGGAAGAAACACATCCAGAATTTCATTTTAAACCGTTTTCCAACCCCTCCCCTGTCCTGTGCCTGGGCCCAATCGTAAATAACACGGTAATATCTCGTATGAAGACCTATGAAATATGAGGGATTCCTCCTCTTTCCTCTCTTCCGGTTTCCTTTACTTTTTACTTTCAGAACTCAAGATCTATTTTATTATCAGACACTTCATTTCTGTTGTTCTGCTTTTATTCTATCTGAGTGAATACTTCCCGGCCATTATGTTGTTTTTGTACACTGTTGTAGTCTGCAGTCATGTGTTCAGCAAGATTCCGGGAGGTTGCCATAGAGACAGCTTTTAAAGACTGCTAAATACACAGAAACATTAGCAATGACCACAGGAGCTTCTGCAAAGCTTGAAATCTTTATGATATGATATAAAACTATACACAATAAAGCTGTCTGACTGCTCTCACTTATGTGGATTCCAAAAGATCTGCACATTTTTCCCCCCTCAGATAAAACAATTTAAAGGATCAATTTAAGCATCACTTTGGGAACATGTAACATCTTTGCGGTCCAGGCTTTGGGTATTTTTAGTCTTTCATAAGCTATCTGGGGCCAAGGCACAAAAGATCAACTTATAATAAAAAAGCGTTCAGCACAAGTTTATGTGTTCAATATGTTGCATTTGGTTCCCATCTAGAGATGAGTCATCCGTGGGATTCAACTCATGCTGCCTTGTAACTGGAGGGGTCCGGACTTTTATTGCTGTGTTACTGTTCCCAACGTGCACTTGGGCCATGCCGCTCAAGCTAGCATGAAAAGAAAATGGCTTGGAACTTTGTATTTGGTGGGATACAGTGAGCAGCTCCAAGGGACGAAAATCAGGGATCAGGAAACAGAAACGACCCTGATTAGTTCAGACGCCATGCCACAACCACGCGTCATGAGACGAGTTTGTGCATATATTAGAGTTTCATTGATGGTCGACATCTGTGCTGCGTTCAGGAGCATGTTTTAGAAGGGTCTCTTCTGGACTTTGTGCCTTCATGTCTCTGGTTCACACACAGACAGGAAGGGTATACAATAACATATATGTTCATTTCGAGTGCCTGACACAATGTTTCATAAAGTATTTAAAAGTATATGACTCGGTCTCAGCTAACCCAGTTTGTCTGCGATGGCAGTGAACAAACAGAACCGCTGCCCACAATGAGCCTCAAAGAGCTGTATGGATGGTGTGCATGTGTGTCAGAACTTTAGGAGACATGTGGCTTTTTTGTGTCCTTTGTAGGAGTAATCTGTCAGCTCATTGTGTTTTAGGAATATCTGGAACGGCCACATTTCCATCTTGCTATTTGTGGGAACTCCTCCAAAGCAAAAGCAAAGCTCCCTTAACTTGTATTTACTTTTGCTGTCACATCATGTTTTCTTACTGTATATAGAACCCATTTATATTCAGGATTTTTCCCCCTTATCCACAAGAAAGAATAACATCCACTTTGAGAACAGCTGGGCCGCTCAGAGGTCTGAAACCTCGTCACTGGCTGGTGTTGCCACAACATGATTGAGTGTTTGTAAGAAAGTCTGTGATATGTCATCAGTTACTGCCTGTATGGTTTCAATTTCAGAAAGTTTACTTCATCAAGGAAACAAACTGAATTTCATGCATTTTAGGTGAATATACTAATATCTGCACAGTTCCAAAAAATGCCTCATTTAATGAGCTCATTGGCCTACTTCACGGAATCAGCAGAGATGCTAACATCAGTTAGCTTCTACCAAATGTTACGGGAACAAAAACAATATTTGGTTCAGGAAAATTTAGCAAAGCTGACTTGTAAATTTGAGATTTTAGAGTGCATCACTTTACTGCTGTGTGGTAAAGTAGCATTTCGTGTTTTCTGTTTAGGAACAGACAGACACACGGAGTTCTGACCAGCCTGAGATAAGCCAGCAGCTGCTGGTAGTAGATTTAAGAGTAATGCACGTATTTCCTGAGATGTTCAAATCTCTCTCTGTGTGACTGACCTTTGTTGCTGAATAAAACATACCAGCCTAAAATACCCCCCACCCCCTCCCCATGCAAAAAGAATGCTAATCGGATTCTACCCAAACCACAATTGCACAAAATTGAGGGAGTTTTGGTTAACTGTTCCGGAAAATATCAATTAGCATACATATCTGATTAAAAGGAGCAGTTTGCTGGTCTGTAATTAGATTTTATGAGACAGATTTGCAGAGGTTTGCGTTTCTGGGGAGCATGAATGTCGCTCTTAATCTCGTTCTCTCACATACACATTTCTTTTTATATCTGCTCTCCATAAACACACAAAAAAAAGTCCCATGGGAACACATTTCAAGATTGTTCACATATAGTGATTAGAGATATTTTCAAAAAAAATATCTTCAAAAAGATTCTCCTGCAGGCTAAGAACTGGGCAATCTAATCAGTGGCCAATGATTTTTGCATAAAGTATGAGTATTTGAACTTAATTTCATGCTATTTTTAGTAAGGAAAGAAGAGCAGCATGGGAGGGGGTGGTCAGTGTGCACACCCAGCTGTATATCTGTCCTTAAGTGATAGCACCTCTTAAGTCAGTGCAAACTGACATTTGGTATGAAGCTGGAGATATGATACAGGAGATAGCTGCAAGGAGAAAAACGCTTGAACACTTTTTATTTCTGCAACGTTCTCTGTTGGGAAAACTATTAGCTTTCCTTTTATAACAAAGACTGTGAGATAGTCCTACTGTGAACTTCAACAACATCCCATTAATCATGCACCAAAACGTTCTCATTCAATACCTTGATATGCAAAAATCTTTGAATAAAAAACACACCTTCTCCTCATCAGGGTCCGTCCCAGCAGTCACTCTGGACAGGTCGCTAGTGCATCGCATATCACACACACCACTAACACGCACCTGGGGGAAATGAGAGTCTCCGATCGACCCCATGCGCATGTTTTATACATTGGTAGGAAATCGAAGTATCTGGATAGAACCATTCTGGAAATGATGTTAGAATATTTTCACCATGATACGATGCGATCCACTGAACCGCCGTGCTCATGCCAAAGACATGGTTTATTAACATCTTTGACCCTCATATGTTGATTTGTGACACCTCGCTTTTAGGGTTTTTAAATGGCGCCGATTTGCACGGTTATAGAAGGACTGTTTTAAAGGATAAATACTACACAGCACTGTCACCCACAATATTCCTCTTACTTCCAAAATCCTTTAAAGTGAAATGGCTCTGGGTTGCGAGGGTCAAATCAATTTAGCCCGACGCTATTTTCCGTTTTCACACATTCGCTCTCTGCGTTTTTGTCGTGAACGCCGCGGCGATGACTCCAGGCGTTGCCCTTTCAGGATATTAAGCATTTTCAACAGAGTGAGTTTATCCCCACGGTAACGCGGAGAGCTCTGCGAGTGACGTCAGACGCTGACATCAATTCCGACAGGGTCACAGGCAGTGGGTCAGCCGTTTAGAAATGCATCCACTTCAGATTATCAGTAACAGAACGTGACAGTGCTGAGAGGATTGAAGCTCTCTGTGGCAGAGGATTACCTATACTGACTGTTATACCTGTATTACCCACCTGCAACTAATGCTGTCCCAATTCCTATACTAATGTGAGAGGGTTTCAAGTATGAGGTGTCATCACACTGGAGGAATGAAATATTGTATAAATTGTTTATAGTCACCACTCATTTATGTTCATCCCGTGTCAAAAATTTTAAATTAAGTTCCAAATGTAAACCAAAAAGCAAAACCTGGACTAAAGTCCTAAATTTTGACAGTCTTTGGGTTCCATAGTGTCCCCAATGCAAATTTCCATTAATAGTCCATTAAAGTCATTCTGAGGCAGTAATACACCAGGCTTTCGCAGCGTCCTTGAACGGGTCCAAGCTTTCTGCCTAAAAGCCAGTGAACAGCCTGCAAAAGCAGTCATGAAAAAGAAATTAAAATGGCAACGTCGTGATTCATAACGTAGGATATTTGCCATTGAAGGACGCTCTAATGACAAATGAAGTCTGCATCTCTGCTATAATAGCCTAGACTCGGTGTCCCGCCATGCTCGTGTTTTTTTGTGGTGTGACTCAGTTTTCGTATGACAGAAACAGGCCAGAAAGCAAATTCACAACTACTGGCCCACTGACCATGTCTCCATCATACGCTGATACTGGCAGAGCTGGTCCTCAGCAGCTGGGAATCTGATCAGTGACCACGCTGCTGGAACTGTTCATCACTGCTAAATTTCCAGAACACAGCAGCCTTAACTCCGATTAAACAGCTCTTGTGCGAGGAGCTGTAACAATGCGTGTTTTATTTATTTTAACCTGACATGTTAATGGCCACTCACTTCCTTTTTTGACACATATTTTCTCTGTGCGTTTTAAATTGAGCTATTTCGGTACTGGCAGGCCTGTGAGGGGAGCTCCAGCCTTTAATTTCCATCTTATTTAATTACTTTAAATGTCATCCGGTGATCACAGTTGGGAATGTTTACATCCCAGACTTCCCCAATATAGTTTCCCGCACTGATTTATTCTAGGCTCTACCCATTATAAACCCATTTCTTTCTTTTTATACACAATTATTGTATTTTCCTTCTGTTCTAAAGTTAACCATTTGGAGATTCCCTCTTTAAGATAATTACAACACTCGCTGCATTGAATGACAGTTGGTCACCCTTTTCTGCACGCAACAATGTTTCAGGGATTTTTTTTTCTTCTTTTTTCGAGAAACCATGATTGTCATATAGCAGATGGAGCCATGAGTTACCATCCGCTTGAAAGAATTACAGCATTTTGGGGGGCCTTATCTTTATCTTCAGTGTTCCTGAGCTCTCCTTTGGCGTATATGCATTAAAATAATTCTGTGTTTGTATCAACTTGCTGTCTAATCTTGAAATGTGTTTTTCTGAACAATGAGAAATATTTGGATAGTGTATCGGGGTAGAACACACAGAAGTGGTTTGCGATGTGCACCTCTGACAGTTGTATACGTACAGTAAGAGTAGGTCCTTCAGCTGCTCAGATCCTGCTGTTATAGGAGCAGTAAGAGATATTAAATCATTCTCAAAATGGCTCAGGCTGTGACGTAAGGTCCCAAACAGACAGCAGCTGTAGTCAGCAAAGGATCCGCTCGCAAATGACGCCGTTCAAATTAAAAACACATGAAACGATCCTGATGGAACCAACCCGATCCAAGCTGAAGCCGAGGAAGACCCACAGCAGCGAGACAGTTGTGGGACCTGAGGTTAGATCCGACGTGTTAATTAAAGTTGAATGATGGGGACTTGATTTCATATGATGCAAGCATATGATGATGTACGACATGGTGGAGGGATGAGTTAAAATCTTTTTATTGTTAGGAATGATAGTTAAACTCTGCTTGAAAGACATCCAGCCCACCAGACAGGGAACATGGAACCACAGCTCCACTTCTTCCAGCATCTGCGGCCAGTGATGCGTTGCATTATGTGGCTTTAAATTATGTCATCAAAGTTGTATCTGTCTCTCAAGCTGAACTTACTTCACAATGCAAGGAAGTGCTGAAAGTAAAATGTAGGGTGACCTTTATTTTAATTATGTCTCGTATGTTTCAAAGGAATACCAAAACTTTCTACAGTTGTACAAAAATATGGCATAATTTATGCATCTGTGTCCCCTAGCAATATATAATATACCGTATGAAGTGTGTTCCAGCATAAATCATCCACTAACCTCTTGTTTAAGAGATGGTACCTCCTAAGTTTAGAACTGGGTGGGAACTGGAAATGTTTAACCTTTTCAAAACTCATTTGCCAAAGCAAAGGTAAAATAAAATATGGACGCTGTAAAAAGTTATAAATGACATGTAAGATTACCTGAAGCTACCTGCAGGGTGTGAAAACACAACAAAAAGGTCAATGACAGCGTGAGTGGAGAGGGAGAACAAACAGACAAACAGCGCGAGCGTGAAGAGGACTGACGAGAGAAGAAAACAGGAAGGCTGAAAAAAGGAAGCTCAGCCATTAACACATGACACACAAAAGTCGTTACTTCTACACAGACTACAGCATCCATTTGCTCTGCTCTTTTAATCCTTTTAGCATGTTTAATTTCTGAAATCAGCTCTATGATGGTGATACTAAGGAAAAGCAACTACAGCCTTTGAATTATCCATACAACAGCAGTTTATTGCTTTATGGTGGCCTTGCGTATTGTGGACGGATTCAATGTACAGTACAATGATATTTTAATGATTATTTTTACTGTCTGCTGTGTTTGTGAATGTTGCGACCACAGTGCTTTGACAGGCTGCAACGTCTTCAGGTAAAGCTCCACCACCAACAGGTGAGTAAGGTGATGACAACGGCAATTGGATTTTTACCACTGAATGCCAATGAAAGATTGTCCCCATATCTGCTTTCCTCTAAATTCCAGAGAACCATTTAAGAAAAAACATTTCAAGACTTTATGGGCATCCTTGATATAAATCCCTGAACCAAATAAAATCTGCACAAAATGTGAAAAATTCTTATAAAATGTGTTTGCTTTCCCCACAGCGGTTACATCATCTAAATGCCCATAAATATGAAAATACTTTACATAGATGGTTCATGCGTAACTATTAACAGGAATTAAATTTAGCCTATTGACAATATAAAACAAAATATAATGTAGCTAAAGAAAAAAAATGGCCAAAAAAGAATGGTCCAACAGGATCAGAAAAGCACATTAATAAAAGCACCCTTTTTTCCTGAATAAATTATTCATAATTCAGACACCAACATTCCTCTACAGCAGACTATGTTCTTTCCATCTGTAGGCTGTAACAGAAAGGATTTTTAAAGCTTTTAGAATCCAGAGCGTCTAGGTCGCCCGGGCAGAAAACTGAAAGCCATAATTACAGAAGCATCAAGTCAAATGGAACAACCCTTGCAAGGAAAAAGAAATATATGTAGCACTCCATGTGCTGCATAAAAGGATCTTAAATTATATATTCCAGTTGCAAATAAGATGAACAGTATTGTTAAGGAGAAATTGGCCAATCAATTGCCTCATGTTTCTGGTCTGTATTTTTAATGAATGATAGAGTGGTTACTATATCTGTTTCCTTTTATTTCAACATACTGTGACATAATTAAAGTCCAGGTTTTCTGTACAACACAGCACTACTACTCTGTGACCGTCCCAGTGACAAATTAAAGGGTTAAATCTATTTTCTGCTAAAATCAATGAGGTACAGAAACAAAAAACTATTTTCTCTTAGGCTTTGCAGCATTGTGGCTGTATGGTTTAAGAGAATAAAGGAACTAGAGGAACTTAACCCCGAAAAGCAGAACTCTTCTGTTTTTATTTCAGGCGTCATTAAAATTATAGGCGACAGCTCCATCTAGTGGTCACCGCAATACGTTTGCGAAAATAGCCATTAAAGTTCATGCTGTAACCTACATTATAAAGATCCTACTAAACTGGATTATTTTCTGCATGGTTTATTTCGCTAGTCATAAAGCTGCTTTATTATTTAGTTAATCAAACAGGATCCGGCAAACAATGATACGACGGGACACGAATAGCAGCTTGCGCGCGCGCGCACACGGGCACGCTGTGTGGAGTTTGGCGCATGCGCAGCGCCTCCCGGCTTCTCGGCGACCAGGAGATTTGAGCGAAGATGATGCGGCTGAGCGGCCGGTGCACGGACTGAATGCATAAGTGGCCCATGTTAGCGGTAGATTTTCCTCTTGCCTTGTCCAGTTTCTTGCCAAAATCTCTGGTTTGATGTCGAGTCGATGCAGCGTAGAATCGGATAAAGTTAGCACCTAACGGCAGACTACAGTGCACCAGTAACTGGAGGGAGTTGGGCATCAAATTGCAACGGATGTTATTACACGCTCTTAAGTATCACAGACGTAAGTAACCTCTGTCTTATAACATTTCTGTTTGTTGTTTCCCGCTTAGTGATTATTTGAAGCGTATAAGAACAACCTTTGTGTTTTGTTTGAGGGGGTTAATCAGGTAGCTTAGCTGGAGCCCATCCCTTTGTCCACATTATCAATTATTTCTGGGTCGAGAGGAACATTTTCTCCTTTCAAGCTTTTAAGGTGTTTTAAACATATGGTTGAGCACTTTCGCCCACCCACCTGTTGAACAGGGATGATCTGATCTTACCTAAAATAAAACACGATTAAACATGTGCAAATGCTTTTATTAGCTGTGAGAGGAGGCGCCGCTGTGTTCAATGGTATATTGTCACACACATATACCCTGACAATGTAGAGGCACATTCATTTTACAGAGGCTTGTAGTCTACATCATGCATGTAGAGATAACTATCAAACCGGTTTGAGGTCGCTGGGCATTTGTATTTAGGCCTGCCTGCACCTAAGCTCGTTGATCAGTTGAATTTAAGCCTCTTGAGCGGTCCGATTGAAACTTGCTGACACATGTGCCTCTGCCTTTTTGTGAGCACACAAGCCCGGTTAACCCTGTCTGTCTCATCATCCCCCAACTGCAAGTAAAAGACTGTCCAAGTGTGCCCCTTTCCCTGTGGACGGAGCCCAGCAAATGGGCCCATTTTGTGCAGGATCTGTTGCTCACACCCATGTGCACTCAGTGGTGCAAGAGTAAGTTGGGTATTCTCATTATTATTGCCTCTTTTTATTCCTTATGGAGTTCCTGAAGGTTGACTGAAGGCAACAAATGAATTATTATACCCCTCTGGGGAAATAGACTAATATCAGGGAATGAAGAAGTGGAATTTCCCAGTATGATTAATCAAATTTCAAGCAATTATCTCAAGCATTAGAAAAGTGTAATGTAGGAATCAATGGAAACTGCATTAGCATCTTCTAGAGGATAATGTTGCCATACCCTTTTGAATAAAGGCAAAGATGAGTTGAGTGTGCTTTTCAGATCCTGGTGACAAAAGTAGCATAATTAACCTTTTGGCTTTGACACATAAATGTGTGTCTCTGTAAGTGACAGGTATTTAAGCCAAGACAGTTTTTAAGATTATTTACAGAATGGCTATGCCTGATTTTATAATGCTAACATATCTGTCAGAGAATATGTATAACACACACCCTGAAAGTCAACTCTCTATCTTTCTGCATCACAGCATAATCAAGACCAAAGGAAGAGCCATGGAGGTTGTAACGCATTTTGTTAACGACACCGTAGAATTTTACAAATGGAGCCTTACTATAGCAGGTGAGTCATCACTTTTTTGGGGTTTAGATCAGGTAACATTTAATCACATCTGAAAGTGTTTATCCTTCTACTCATGCCTCCACATATTATATACTGATGAAATCAACATTTTCGCCCCTCCAGACAAAAGGGTGGAGAACTGGCCAATGATGTCTTGTCCCATCCCCACACTGGCCATCAGCTGCCTGTACCTGTTCTTCCTGTGGGCGGGACCTAGATACATGCAGGACCGCCAGCCCTACACACTCAGGAAAACCCTCATAGTCTACAACTTCAGCATGGTGGTCCTCAATTTCTACATCGCCAAAGAGGTATGGACAATGTAGAGAATTTGTAGAACATGGCTGAGCCCAATTATTTTGTCAGGATGATTTGGCATGATTTTACCAAAGGAAACTGACAGTATATGTAGGTATTGAAGACACATTTTCTTTTACCGAAAATGGAAATATATTAGAGAAAGATACTGGGTTGTAGCAACCATCCCATCGCTGATGGTTCGTGGATGTTGTCATCCTTGTTTACGTGAAGCTCAAAAGCTTTGGCAAATCATGAATGTTGCATCTTCTCTGCTTTTTGCTTTGGTTTCATCAGCTCTTACTAGGCTCTCGAGCAGCCGGGTACAGCTACCTCTGTCAGCCTGTCAACTACTCCAATGACGTCAATGAAGTCCGGGTAGGCTCCCAAGACTGACATATTGACACACACTGGTCAAGTGCTTACATCTGTTATGGGGATAGTGAGCAATTGGCTCTTTTTTGTGGATTCTTAAGCCTCTTGTATGCATACTTCTAATTTCATTCAATGGAAAAGGATTTTCTTAGATCCTAGATTGTAACACCTGGTATTTTATAGAATTTAGGTCCATCACAAATCCCCATTTCAATACGCTAACAAGGAAAACAAACTTATGAATTCAAATATAATCTTGTATTTCAGTTCAATCTTACTATGAAGTATTACACCAGTTGTAGTGTTATCAATAGAATCTAATGCCAGTAAGGGTCAGGATAGGTAATGTAGGTAATGCCGTCTAATGCAAGCTACAGGAGATGATATGACTGACTGAAAAAACCTTGCACGTATCTGAGACAGAGATAAACTTGTTTGTTTTCACCTAAATCCAAAATTGGGCCACGCCCAGCCATGCTTCCTGCATTAGGAGTGATTTCAGGACAAGAAGAGTGTGGCTCGTTTCCTAAGTAATGTCCTGGCCACCTCAGCTCTCCACCTTATCTGCCTGCTCTTCCAGGCTGGAACAGTGCCACTCCAGTGTGGCTTAGACCATCTCTTAGCCTGTTAGGACTCAGTGATGTAACCGGGGGACAGACATTATTATGTGGGACCCCTGAGATATCGCATTTGTAGTGTCATCTCAGGGCTTTTGGAGAGCAGATTACCTGGATATGGTTACAGATATACAGATCAAAACGCCTGCCTGTTGCTGCCATATAAGCCACACCTTGTTTCCTGTCTTTAGATAGCATCTGCTCTCTGGTGGTACTACATCTCCAAAGGAGTGGAGTTCCTGGACACAGTCTTCTTCATCCTGAGGAAGAAGTTCAACCAGGTCAGCTTTCTTCACGTCTACCACCACTGCACCATGTTCATCCTCTGGTGGATCGGCATCAAATGGGTCCCCGGAGGACAATGTGAGTGAGATGTTCATCATTTATTAATCAACTATTGCTATCAGCATCACATCTAACAGTATTTTTTCTTTCTTTAGCATTCTTTGGTGCAACTATCAACTCCTCCATCCACGTCCTCATGTATGGTTACTATGGCCTTGCAGCTCTGGGACCTCAGATGCAGAGATATCTCTGGTGGAAGAAATACCTCACCATTATCCAGATGGTGTGTTTTGTTAAAGGGTTCATTTTAAACCTTTAAACACTTGCAATGAAGAAAATGAAGCAGATCAGTGTGAATTTCATTGCATTGTTTGCTAACACGTGTTTATATACATTTCCAGATCCAGTTCCATGTAACCATCGGCCATGCTGGACACTCCCTCTACACCGGCTGTCCATTCCCCACCTGGATGCAGTGGGCTCTGATCGGCTATGCCGTCACTTTCATCATCCTCTTCGCCAATTTCTACTACCACGCTTACCGACGCAAACCTTCCTCAAAGCAGAAGGGTGGCAAGCCCATCACCAACGGCAACACAGTGGTAACTAACGGCCACAACAATGCAGAGGAGTCGGAGGATGGTAAGAAGAGGCAAAAGAAAGAAAGAGCAAAAAGGGAGTAAGGAAAGAGAAGGGCGCTTGCATGGCCATTTCCACAAAGCGACTGTTGGAGGAGTGAGGAGAGGGAAGAAATCAAAGTTCACATCAAACCAACTTCATCATCCCTGCAAAACATATAGGCAGATGAGATTTGTGACCAACTTGGAAAGTTGAAAGAGTAGCAGTGTGTTTGTGGACGTGTCTGTAAGGGTTTCCGGATTTGAGAGGAAGAGATGGGTGTTGGTTGGCTCCATAACTGTTTTTATTAACCAATAAAAAGAAAAGCTGATCGTGTAGGCTCCATGCTGTTCTGTTTAACCGGGGTATGGACCTCAATCGGACCAAAATGTGTAAAAGGACCTACAAACTGCTCAGCATCTGCTAAACCTATCGACCAAAGTTCACCTCCAACTTTTGTACTCCGGATTCCAGTACCACACACATATATGTCAGAGCATGAATAGTCTTTAATATGCTATTATATTTTCTAGCATTTATTTGAATGAATTGAAATTCTACCAAGAAAGGATCGCTTTATTCCAAGAGCTTTTCTTTTTGGTGCAGGAGGGCGGTTATTAAGGATTACTTAGAATTTTGCGAGCTCGGCAAACAAAAACAAGTATCACAGTTGAAGATATTGTTCTTCAGATGGCCAGCTACTGAATTGAAATACTGCATATTCACCTGCACACAAAGAAGTCCTGGACTGTCCCAAAATGCAGCGTTTACAGAACGACGTCGTCGTTGCGTTGAAGATAAATGGAATACACTATGGTACCGGACTGTAGATTCTTATAGCACTTATGCGAATTTGTGAATATGTTATGTTTTTTGTGGGTTCTCATGATTTATTGTTTTTGCTCTGCAATGTAGCTGAAGTGTTGTCTCACTGCCACATAGAACTCAAACCCCACCTAAAAAGAGCTTTTCTTATTAAAGGAAATAATTGTCATTGTCTCATTAAAATAATGAAAGCGACAACTTTTGGCTGCACCTACAACCAAAATAAAAATATTGTCAGCACCCTGTAGTTTTATCACTGTCTTTTGTCTGTCTTTGTGAGCTCAAGCAATGCATTTAACCCAAGGATCAAGATGCTATCCATTAGAAACCTAATCTGAAGCTACCTTCTTTCCATCCCCCACATTCCAGTTTCATCCATTCCTCTACTTATGTCAAAGTTCCATCCCAGGACCAGCCTGATGGGAAGTCCTGTTGTAGTGAGGGAGAGAGGCAGAGGAGAGATGTATCTTTGGCTTGTCCAGACAGATCTGTCCTAATCTTCAGGGTTAAATTGGCTTTAGCTCCAAAAGAGCTTATTTCCACGTCATTCGATGAGTGCCTCAAGAAAGCAGGTCACTGGAAGGGAAGCCTTCATTAATCTGCAACCAGGCTGCTACTCCAAGATGAGGGGTTCATTTGCTCACACTGAGAGAATGTTGCACTTCAATGTGATTTTTCTTTTAAAGAAATCTAAGGACGGAGAGTATATTTGTAGTTTAAAAATGGCATTATCAAGGCATTAATACCACTCTCTTCAGAAAAATACATACACCCTCTATCCCCAGTGCATATGGCAATATTCAAATGTGTTGGCAAAGATTTGCTACTTCTAAGTTATTTATTATACTTCTAATATCAGCTCTTTTATTATAGGAATATGTGCTCCCGTCTCTAAACATCTTGGTGCAGCAGCACACCTGCGCACCCATAGTGTCGGTGTTGAGGTGGAGGGAGGGGTTGGATAGTAAAGATGTGAATGATAGACTGGATGATGAAGATGTGTGTCCTGCATGGTGTTAGAGGGATCTTAGCAAGGGGAATAAGAGGATTGCAGGACCAAGGCTTTTCAAAGGCATTTAGCACACAGGTCACTATAACCTGGAGGAATTTGCACTCGGCCCAGATGGGGGTTCTGAGTAAAAAGGTATGCCCTGCAGAAAAAAAGACAAAACTGTATCAATTGATGCAGCACCAAGGAATTATATTTAAAATGTATTAGCTCCACACAAATGGAATCACTGAGGCATCCAGTTGTCTAAAAGGGTCATTCTATTATGGGGAAGAGGTCCATTTGTTAAACCTCTGCAAACCCTAACCTGTCACTCATTCATCTCATTACCAATTATATGACTAAGGAGCTCACTCTAGTTGCAGATTGGAAACCGTCAGCGTTTTACCAGGTCTCTGTGTGGAACAGATTGCTTTGAGGGGCTTTTGCTGACTCAGTAGTGGGTGCAGAGCGCCGCCCTCTGGGCCTGCATTTACCCACATTGTATGTGCAGGCAGGCGGCTGTAGATATGTACTTTACATCACACTTAGCGAATAACCCAATCGTGATATATATCATGTATAATGCAAAATAATGTTTACACGTGACCAGTAGGCAAAAGAAGGACCTGGAAAAATGTTTTGACAGTTTGCTTCTTATGTGTCCTGAGGGTAGTAAACTATATGAAACTCATGAATACTTGGTTTTCCAAGTGAGAAATTAAGATAAATACTTGTGCAGAACAGGTGCCAAGTCTTTGTTTACTTCCTGGTTTGACGTACATCCTTACGTCATATGGTCAGCGCCGACGAACTGCTCGTGGTGCCCTGTTGCATTGTATAGGACAACTGTCCTATCCCTTCAAGTGGGAAAAGCACCTAATGCCAAAGCTTTTTAAACCGAAATAACGGTTGCCAAAATCTACAATATAGTAAATAAAACAAATAATACACATGGCTATGATTTACTTGACGAAAATCTGTTTGCCGCCAGGGGCGCTCTAGTTCCATCCCCAACAACGTCGCCGGTCGATAAACAGAACAAGAAGGCGGAACTCTCGCTCGGTGGACAGCCGACAGATGCTAGCAAGGGAGCGCTGAAACAACCGGCCTCAGACCGTGGTCTATGCTGGGAGTAAAGAGCAAAAAAGTTTGGATGAGGATTCAACGTTCTCCGGTGGCAGGGAGAGGGAGCCAGAGAGCCGCGGCGGAACAGCAACTGTTCCCCCAGATGGTGCTGAAGCTGCTGTAGTCGTCCTCAACAGGGCGGATGCTGCTACAAACGATCGGACATCTTTTTGCGGCCACGTATTTCTGCTTTCTTCTGCCCTTTGATCGAGGGGAGTCCCCCGGAGGCCGTTGGTCGACAGGACCGCGTCTGCTGACGAGAATCCTGGAGAGGTAGTCAGCCTTGGTGAGAGGAGCTGCGGATCTGCGGTCTGAGGCCTCGGTTTTGGTTCTTTCCTTCCCCGGGCGGATGATGCTCACAGGCTAACCCGATCCATTCACATCTACAGCAGATACCTAAAAAAAAAAGCGGTGCGAGGATGCAAAGTAGGCTGGATAACATGAATGTAGAAGAGGCCGATGTGGAAGAGGAGGGGAGGGCTGTAGCTGAGCCCCAGACCGGGACCGTGACACAGCAGGCCCTAGATGGAGAGATGGAGATGGACGAGATGGAGAGGCTTTTGGAGGAAAATGAAGATCTCAAGGTTTGATGGAATACATAGAGAATTGCAATGCCACCTGTATTGCTGTATAGGCTGTGAGAGACTAAATTACGATCCAATTTATTCCCATAATGTACATTCTTATGTTCTATAAAATTCTTGTTGATGTAACATTAAGCCTACAGGCCTACAAAGTGTGATTATCAATCTTTGCACAATCTAATGCTTCTAGTGTGTGTGGATCTTTTTTTAATGTATCCAGAGAACACAAAAATAAGGCTCGAACTAGAACTATTCAGGCAAAGGATGAATAATTGGTTATTGATCAGACTGGTATCGATTGGATAGGATCAATAGCAGCTTATGCTAAAGCAGTCTCACCAGAAATGTTGAAATATTGGCAGATCTCTGCTAACTGTTTTTTCTTTTTGTGCTCCCATTTGAAATCGACTATCTTATCCTGCATCAAAGCCATTTAGCACTCCAGAAACCTAGATTTGACTGTCTGTGAGACGAAACCTGCTTTCCACCCCACCAGTGCGAAATTGAGGAGATGAGAACCGAGATGGATGAGATGCGTGATACTTTCTACGAGGAGGACACATGTCAGCTTCAGGAGATGAGACGTGAGCTGGAGAGGGCCAATAAGAACTGCCGTATCCTACAGTATCGTCTGAGGAAGGCGGAGAGGAAGCGGCTGCGCTACGCCCAAACAGGAGAGATTGACGAGGAGCTGCTGAGGAGTCTGGAACAGGACCTCAAGGTACGCAGATCATAATAATTTGTGAACTATTTTGCCGTTGCGCAGTAAGGATGAATGACCTCGTAACATAATGGCTTCAGGTGGCAAAAGATGTGTCGGTTCGCCTCCACCACGAGCTGGAAAAGGTGGAGGAGAAACGCACAAAGACGGAGGAGGAGAATGAAAAGCTGAGACAGAAACTCATAGAAGTGGAGGTGACCAAACAAGCCCTGCAGAATGAACTGGATAAAACCAAAGAGGTACATTGTCATGTATTGGCCTGATATGCAGCTTTTATCAGGCAAAAATATATGATCAGTGATGATTAATATGAGCTTGAGTAGAATTCCCTGTTGAGTTCTAATGACTAAAAGACTTTGCTTTACAACATAGATTCTGTCAGAATTGTCAGTCTGTAGCTCACATTTGTAATTTGAATTATAAATGTGAATTGATTAAAGACATACAAACCATGATGAGGCATTAATTGTTATATTTACAGTCACAAAAGAGAAAAGGAAGCAAGGACATCCAGAAGCCAGATAAGAAATCAGCACAGACGCCTACTGAGGTATCCATGAGGATTTATACTATTATTAACTGCTTTGAAAATATAAGGAAATCCCATGACACAAGGATTATTTTCCCTTATGCTGGTTCCCTAGGAAGACAATGAGGACCTGAAATGCCAGCTTGCCTTTATCAAAGAGGAAGCAGTGTTAATGAGAAAGAAGACAGCCAAGATTGACAAAGAGAAGGATCGTTTGGAGCAGGAGCTGCAGAAATATCGATCTTTCTACGGTGAACTGGACAGCACCCATCCTAAAGGAGAGGCTGGGGGCCCGCCCACCACCCGAGAGTCTGAACTGAAGCTGAGGCTCCGTCTGGTGGAAGAGGAGGCCAACATTTTGGGGAGGAAAATAGTGGAGTTGGAGGTAAGAGAAGATTGTGATATGTTTTCAAATGGGGAGGATATGAGTGCGACCTTTTCTTCTTCCCAGGTTGAGAACCGCGGCCTGAGGGCTGAGCTTGACGATCTTCGTGGCGAAGGAGAGGGTGCCGCAAGCTCTGGGTCTGAAGCGATGGGTGGGCAGGGCGGAGGACGGGCCCTCGGCGACGATCTGACAGAGCTTCGACAGCAGCTGCAGCTGGTGGAGGATGAGGCCGAGCTGCTGAGGAGGAACCTCGCCGACGCCGAGGAACAAAACAAGAGAGTGACTGGCGAGCTCAACAAGTTACGTTTCAAAGCCGGCACCCATGAGGGAGGTGCAAGACACGGAGGAGGGTCTGATGGAGCCAAGATGGAGGCACTGCAGGAGGAGTTAAAGGCAGCAAGACTACAGATTAACGATCTTAGCGGGAAGGTATATATTTAGAATATGGACTATCAGCTAGCATAACTACTAACCTTTTTAAACTTGTCTTTTAGTTTAATGTTATAGCGTTTGCTGAGGCACACAACACACATAATCCCCCTGAGGCTAAAAATACATACTTGACTTCAATTAATTTTAATCATAATTTTTCTGGCTGAGGTATAAATAATATCCTGATTGATCTAAAAATATCAAGAAGGATGTAGCTGGATGATTTAGAGGTACACTGAACTAAAGCCCACTTTACATGCTTCTCTAGGTGATGCAGCTTCAGTACGAGAATCGCGTCCTCCTCTCCAACATGCAGCGTTACGACCTGGCCTCCCACCTTTCCCTGCGCCCCAGTCCAAGGGACAGCGACGCAGAGAGCGACGCCGGCGGAGCGAGTGGTCGACGTGAAAGCGATGAAGACTCCACCTCTTCCCGTCTCCTACCCCCACACCGCAAACGGGAGGGCCCTGTGGGCGGAGAGAGCGATTCCGATGAAGTCAGAAACAATAGCGGCAGCAGCCGTTGCCTGACCCCTACGCGAGGCCTCTACACCCCCACAGGGCCCGAAGGTGCCAGCTCCTCCACCTTGGCCCGCTTCCTGCCTGGCGGCCGGTGCAGCCTACCTGAGAGGCAGCAGATGATCGACATCCGCGTGGAAGCAGAGAGGCTTGTGAGGACCATCGACCGGCTCATCGCCGATACGGCCTCTGTGATTTCAGATGCAAGAGTTTACGTCTCCAACGGCGACCTGATGCTGGGGAGAGGAGGAGAGGAGGGGGCAGAGGATGATGGGAGCAGGATCAGGGAACACGAGCTGTTGTATCGTATCAACGCTCAGATGAAGGCGTTTCGAAAAGAACTGCAAGCCTTCATTGACAGATTGGAGGTGCCAAGGCTCGAGGACAGGGAGGCGGACGAGCCGCTCTCAGTAAGACAATTACAACTTCACAGCTTGCGGAGTTTAATGGCAGCACAAAATAACATCTCAAAAACATTTAATCCTAATCTTGTTTCTTCATTTTCATCCATCACTCAAAACCTCTTTTTAATTACCTCTCTTGGTTTGCCACTCCACGCCTCACCATACCCAGATGTTCCAGCCCATCATTTTGCTGATCCTCATACTTGTGTTATTCTCATCCCTCTCCTATGCCACCATCTTTAAACTAGTCTTTCTTTTTACTCTTTTCTTTGTTCTGTGACATTAATCTTAATTTGCATCATCCCTTGTTTTGTACTTTTTTTTTTTGCTCTTTTTATTTTCCCCCCATCCCCACATCCTTTGTTGCCAAGGTAACCAAAAACACTGGAGAAGCTCAGCGCATACCAAGAAGATGTGGCTAGATCAAACACTGGAGCCTACATTATCCATAATGCAACACCTTCTCTGTCAGTCTACCAGAGAGGTAAGGTTTTTAAGTGACACCATTTTGTAAGATGATATGAACCCAGTCAGATGTTATTTTTGACAGATTTATATTCAATAGTTTAACCTAGCATACAATTTAATGCTGGCTATTCTTTAATGACAAAATACAGACCACAGCCAGTACCTAATTAGCATAGCTCAGCCTCATGGACATGGAGATGTACTCCATGTATATCTATGGTGCCATCCTACACTCAAAGGACAGGGGTACAATTGCATTCATTATGGGGTGGACAGGAGGAATGCAGTGGTGGCGTACACATGGTAAATATACTGACATGTCTTTTGTTGGCTGTTCTAGAATTTTCAGTAAGCAGAGGTTACTATTTTTGTTTGTTACACTAGCTGCCTGCATGCCCTTGTTGCCATAGTACCAATAAAAAGGGAGTGGAAATTTATCCACTTCCATTTTATTACCCTTTTAAAAGATCCACGCTGGCATTAGTTGTCTGAAATTAAAACACATGCAGTATTTTGATTTTATCCTTTACCAAGGTCGTACAGGTCGTGTCATTTATTAGGGGTCACAACAGGTGGGGGAATGATGATGCTGATCCCAGGGCTTTAGACTGGAAGGAATTCTGATGGTCATCTCAAGTGCCAAATGTCAGATCTTTTCCGAAAAGGCTCTCCCCAAATTCCCCAAAGGACCCCCGGTTGGACGCAGGCATTAGTAATTGATGGCTTGGCAGATGAACTGTAGCAACTGTCCTCAGGCTTCATTGCAGCACGATGAGTCAAGAAGAGCGGTTCCAGTTACTTCAGGACAATGTCTGAAATTTCACATATTTTGCATAATTTAAAACAAACGCTTAGAGCCTGTCTCATATATATGTGCAGGTTATTATTATAAAGAATCAGGAGTGTTGAAATTGAAAGGATATGTTATAACACTTAGAAACGTGTAAAGTTGAAAACAGCATAAAATTTGCCACATATATTCCCTGCCGTGACTGGCTTCAACAAAGATATAACTGACCGTGACACATTATTACTCACTGTGTCACCCGCGCCCATTTGGCATCTTTCGGAAAAATGATTTGCAGGAGGGCCTGGTCACAAGACGAAAGTCTGCCCAGGCACCCTAAAGCAGAGTAGCAACAGCGAAGCCAATTGGCCGAGAGCGCAGCAGCTGAAATAGCTATGTAAACACTTTCTCTCTCTCCGAGACCTCCGGTAATTATAGCCAGGATGCTGGTGACGACAGTTGTCCCATCGAGAC
The DNA here is from genome assembly GCF_901000725.2 of Takifugu rubripes. NCBI lineage: Eukaryota > Metazoa > Chordata > Actinopteri > Tetraodontiformes > Tetraodontidae > Takifugu > Takifugu rubripes. The sequence goes on along the minus strand of NC_042300.1, from coordinate 7,221,323 downwards.
TTCAAATGCTGTTATAAATTTGACATTATGACATTTGATCTTGGATCCTATTGGCGCGTTCACGTAAACACTGCCGGGCGGTATAAAGCCCGAGCAACCCGGCTGGAACACAAGTTGTTTACGCTCCAGCTCGACTTATCCCAGACACCGAGGCGTGACCAGGAGAGGGGGCTACTTTAATCCAGTCCGCCGGTTTTTATGTAACACAGGAGGGGAAAAAGTGAGGGGGACACGGGGAAGAGGCCATATGACAATTTGGCGAAGAGAGGAGTGAATCTTTTGGAGAGGCTAGAGCACGTAGCACGCAGAGACTGGAGCGATAGAGGATTTTTACTGGTGGGCTGTGAGAACCTGTGAACTTCAAGGTAAGTTCTGTTAGCAGAGTTCTGTTAAGTTACGCTGTGATTTCTAGCGTGCAACATTTTAACGTTGGGTTAAAAATACTGAAACTTTGGCTGCGCCTGTGAACATAATTCCTGCAATTATCCCTCTGTTTTGTTTGTTTGTTTAACAATTGTGTCATCTTTGGCATACATTTGCTCTGTTCTGCTGTGTTGCACTAGGCATGTGAGGCCACCGTGTTATGCATAGTTACACGATTATTAATATCGCTCCCCTTACATCACAGGTGGGAGGGAAATGGCTCGTACATTTGGGCGCATTCTCCCGGAGCACTTGTCGTGTTTATATTGACAACAACAAACACAGGTCAAGTTTGTTTTCTCGATGGGAGCTCCAATAACATTTAAGCAACAGCGCAACCACAGGGGACAGTGCCACGCCAGCAATCACTGTTTACCAAGCTGTTTACATGTATGAGGGCACATCAACGTGTTTTCATAACATTGTGATGCCGAGTCCCGAATTTCAGCACTGAGGTTCATTGTTTCTGCCTCTGAAGTGGGTTTTATCCTGGAGATTAAAGCTGCCAGGACAAAAACACGTGCAGCACCGTCATTCAACACATTAACCTGTGTGTCATGTATAGGTTGGCTTATGTGGCTGTACATTTTTGACAAGAATCTGAAAAGAGATGGCTGTAAAATCCTGACCTTTCTGTGCAGCAGTTCAGCAACACGTCACATTAATGCAGGAGATAAAATTCAAGGAAACTTGGATTTAAAATGATAATGAAGTCATGTAGCCCCATTTTTTTCATGTGATTTTTCTTTATAATGTTTCCAGGCCATTGATCCGTACCCCCCCATTCCCGGCAGGCAACCTGACACTGACAGATCTGTGAAACGGGGGAAAGAGGAAATTGACATTCAAAGAGGCCCCTGGGTATTGAGCGGCCTGCGTCATGGCAGCCATTGATCTGGAGCGTGGGCTGGAGCACGGAGGCCGGGGTTGGGGCAGTGAGAGGTCAGACCTGATGGACAACTTCGACTCAGAGATGCAGGAATGGGAGGACCAGCTGCAGGACATCCAAAGGAAGATTGAAGAGGTAGATCCTGTAGGATCACAACCCATCAATAAACTCTTCATTTCACACAACCCTTTCAAAAAGAGTTTAAATCAAAGTAACATGGTTTGTTTGTCAGTTATTGGCTTTTAATTGTAGTTGAGAATATAGACACTTAAGACACTTAATAGCAGCTGATGATCCAGATAGGCCTGCATTGGCAGCGCTTGTGTCCCTAGAGTGTTTTAATTGTAATAGGCAGTGGTTGGCAGTGCTCGTTCTCATCCTTGTTGGAGCAAAGATACTGAGAAATGTTAACAAGCTAGTAGAGAGATGCATTCTGTCTGTTTCTAAGTCATGAGTCACATACAAGATGAATTTATGGATGCAGAAGGGAAACACAAGGGAGTAAAATAACTGATTAACTGGCCAGTACTTGAAGGATGCATCCATTTAACAAGGAAGGCCGGATGTTGTTAACGGTGCCTCCTGTCATCGTGTTTCAGCTTTACAGTTCAGTTCAGGCCCGCAGAGGAGTAAACGATGTCACCGTTGACAACCAGAGAAAGCTGGAGTATAGCCAGGAGCACCATGGCAATAGCCAGCAGAATCACTCCGGCCCTATAACACAGCCCCATCACTATGGCAACAACTGCAACTACGGCGCCAACACGTGCGGCTACCCAGCGAGTCATCAGAACGGCTACTCTTACTGCCATGGCAACGGAGTTTCAGAGATCGGGGACCTGTTGCAGGATTATTTGGAGCAGGGGAAACAAATGGGCCGGAAGAACAACGGCACACGCCATGTGGTACGTAGCAGCACATTCCTCCAAATGTGTCATTTTGCATCTGCGTATGTGAAACCATATAGCTGAACATGATATGAGTCAGAGCCAGGGTTCAGTCAGGAGGATATTGATGACAGTAAGGGGGTTCCTTCAACTCTGCGTACTCATGCACTTTACTGAAGAGGAGTTAATTTCACATGCACCTTCTCCACACTTGCTTTTTGGAAAAAATGGGTAGCTACATTTTGAGGTTAGAGCAGACCTGCTGGCACACTTTGAGGTTAAAACATTTAAATACCTAATAAGTGATTAAATCCTTTTTTTTTTTAATCTTTTCAGCATTTCAGTGACACAATTGATGTGAGCTCAGACACCCCAGCACATAACAATGATGCTAGGAGAAATGAAAGGTAACTGAGTTGTATTAGACCTGAGTTCTTTCAGTAAAACTATAGAAGATATGGGATGGTTGATTATTGATTATTTCTCTTTGCTTTAGGGTTGGACTGGAGCTGCTTTTAGGGAGTTTTGAAGAAAATGAAAACAGGAAGAACCAAATGTCCCACATGGCTGGCTCCCAGCACCGAGAGAGTTCCCCCAACAAAGAAAACAAATTGGCAAAGCCCCCACTTGTTCAGAGAGAGGCTTCTACCGTGCAACCCCGCCCGCAGCTCTCTCAGTCACCTGCCCTGGACAGGAAGTGCTGCAGTCCATCTGTTCTCAGGAAGTTTGGAGCCATGTTGCAGGAGAACGAAGGGAAACTGCTCACTGAATCAGGTGTGGTGACCCATCAGCGACTGACCCCAGAGCCAAAATGCCCCACCCCATCCTGTCAGCGCAGGGCCGCCGGAGCAAATGTAGCCGCCAGTAAGGCGTCTGTGCGTGTGCCCAGCCAGAAAAGCCACGCTGATCCCGACGTGCTGACAGGAGACATAGTACTCAGCCAAGATTGGGTGCTGGTATCAGACTCTGGCAGACAGAACCAGAAGGATCAGAGAGGTGGTTACAGTGGTCCTAAAGGTTCTCATCAGAGTCCTCAGCCAGCTCAAAGGAGACCACTGGCTACAGGCAGTCCAAAGGTTAAATCCAGAGCTCACAGTGGGGCAGACAGAGATGGGGGACTGCCTCAGCGGGAGAGGGCAAGGAAGGTTTCACCCCCTGGTGTGGAGCCGAGAATGGACTACAAGGTCTCAAGTGTTTCATCTGGACCACAGTGGGCCCAGAGAGGAGGCTTACCTGGACAGGACTGTAGAGGAGCAGGAGATGAAGGACTTATTGAACTGCTGGACATGTTGGAGATCCAGCATGAGTACAGCTCCAGTGCCAGACCAGCACATACAGCCTGCAGAGATGATCCCCTGCAGGTGGGTTCAGTTATCTCTTTCTTTATTGCTAAAAAAAAAAATCATCTGCACCGACTCCTGGAACTTCTGATTGACCTGTGGTTCTGTGTCCATCCAGGTAAACCAGGCCGAACGGTCACCACCGGCATGTAACAGGAGCTTCTCTCGCCCAGCACGGCCAGCCAATCAGCGGCCGCCTTCCAGGTGGGCAAGTCGCACCCCGACTGCCAGAATCAGCTCCCCATCAGGTCCATTGTACCGCCCCCCTAGCCCCAGGACCAGAACCCGCAGTCCTGCCTCGAAGCATCGGCCTCTTCTTTCATATTCCCTCCAGACAGAAACAGTCATCATGTAATAACCTGCTCTTTCAGTTACGCCCTCTGTATATAATGGCTTCCTTGATTCACATGGACTTGACGTACTCACACCGTCCTCCAGTGTTGCTGTGGCTCTTTGCTTCTACGCCCAAACTTTGCCAACATGTCGACCCACTGGTTTGTTCAGGGTCTCTTTTTCCATCTGCTTCTTTTTTTATGATTTCCTGGTGGTATCTGAGTAAGGGTTTGCATGCCGCCCCAGTCCGAGGGTGCATGTTTGTGTGTTGACAGTGATGATGGACAGTCTTCTGTCCACAACAGTGTGTTTTTGCTGTATCAGATTGTTAAAGAATATATTAATGATGTTCTGTGGAAATACAACGATATGCCTTTAATGTATTTTTCTTGGTAATAAATTCGATGCTTTGACAAGACTCTCCATCTCTGCTGCTGCATCGCTTTATATTCTTGAAATAATGGGCTAAATGCAATGTGTTGATGATTTAGGCTGTTAAAACCCGACGCCAGCAGCTCCGCGCATGCCGACCCAATAGAAGCTTTGAGTTTAGAACGCATCGATCAGGTTTATCGCATTAGCTTGTTAAACCACACCCCAAACATACTCTGTTTGGCCCGATTGTGCTTTTAAGAAACATTTCAAACATTTGTCGCGCTAACGGCTGCGCTAGAGCAGCTATGTTAATCATCATTCCCGGGCTATCCAGTGTGTAACACAGGCGGGGATTCTGAAGCTGAATGGATCCCCTTTCGAACTGCGCGTCTCTCACTTTAAGACTGCGTTGACCTCTGACACCTGCTCACACTGAGACCCGCACATAGAATCTTCCACAGCCAGACAGGTGCAGATAGCCATATGCTTTCCGTTACATTAATGGGAGCAAACCCCTGAAATAAGTCTTCCAAATGTGCAATATTGCGCAGAGGATGAGCTGGTGTGCGGAAGTCCTGCGACCCCACGACGCCGCAGTCCTGTCACCCAACCTTTTGGTGCTATGCGCCACCTCAGACCAAAATAGCAAGCGTGACGTGTGTTTTGGTGCCAGAAATCTTAGCCTGCTCTCTTTAGGGGTATAAATAAAGAGTGGGAGAGGGTTGATGCTTCCACTCTCTTTCTCTGCAGTTCTTTTATCTCACCCATCACTATTTCTTCCTCCAACTTACTGGTGTGTAAATCTGATAAAATATAGCAGCGGTGTAGGCAGAGTTCTGTCCTCTCATCACCTACAGTAATTAGCCAACATGTATTTTGATAAGTCAGTTTTTGTCATCAGTCTTTAATTTCAGTGGCTCAGTTAGACTACAGGCTGCAACGTCCTTGTTTGAATCCAGTTTCTAGTTAGCTAATCCTGCTTCCTCCCTCCATTTACAGCAGGTGTGTATATGAGAACCTTTTTTACAGGTTGACACCTACTTGCACAACTCAAAGGAATGTTAACAAGAGGTCCCAGTGCCTCCTGGGTGTCCTCAGCAGGCCAAAAGTTGAGTTAATTTTATTCAGCACCCTTACATGTTTCATGATGCTTCATAAGCTAAAGGCAACTCATCCCCCTTCATTGACAAATTTATTAAGGGACTCAACTTTTGCTGGTGCGGGCTTTGACCTCTGGGCACCATAAATTATTCTCCCCCCAGAGAATCATGACACGGCAGAGCTTGGCACAGCATGTTCTCCACTAACTGTTCATGAGAGACGGCCATATGACCTATAGAGAAAGACAGGAGAAGGGACAGCTGAACAGCAGCCAGGGCTCCTCAGACGTCAGCAGGCAAGGTTATCACGCCCACTCGGACCCTCGGAGGAGGTGGCGCCCATCAAAAATAGTCACGACACGGCACGGAAGACTTCCAGGGATGTCTCCTGGCTTTTGTCTGAGGTGGCCGATGTACAGTAACAAAATACACTGTACACGACTGTAGATGCCGGTTATTTATGAGCGCCGCTGTGAGCAGCGAATGTTTTCCTGGCTTTGATCTCAGCACGGGTGTTGATCTACCCCTCTGAATGACTTACGTTACGGGCCGAGGGTGCTTTCCTCCTCCCAACTGTAGGTACTCAGTCCAGTATGATGGTGTAATCTCTTCTTTTACACATGCTGCAGTTTAATTTTCCTGCTAGAAAACACACACTACCTGCGACTATGAGCCTAGGACCACAAGGTCACCGTGGGGAAGGCGTTTCGATGGATTTAGACCGTTGCAAACAACACCCAAACACTTCCATGGTCTAATAACTCCAACTTTTATAAAGATGTCCCTCTTGCAGATGTATTTTGGATGGAACGCACACTGTCAGCACCTTGAATGTGCACATCAGATCATCAAACTAAGACCCCGTGTACTTCTGGGTCTCTTGTTCCACCCAACCCCCAAATGTGTAATCTCCCATCTGGGACTGGACACACTGTTCTTTTTCCTTCCAGCACCCATGGATGAGCCCACACGTGTCCGCTCCCATAAATCAGTCTTGTGCACCTCCCAGTAGGGGTCCTTTATACTGATTTTTATGCAGGCAGAGATGTGCAGAGATCTTTAACATGTTTGTTCAAAATAAAATAACAGAGCAATTAAAGGAGTGATTTTAAACTTTTTTCACAGCTTTGGCGTCGGGTTCCTGGCTGTGATCCAACAGGACAGGAGCTTTGAATATGCCGGGGTTCAAACTCCTCTAACTGACACACTGTCCTGTTACCAGGCAGATTAAAAGCATGTAGTCGGGTTCAATAGATCCTCCACACATGAGTGATTATGAGTGTGACATGTGATTATGTGTCAGAATAAGCCTCTGGTGGCTGACATAATGTCTTCTTGGACGTCTGAGGCACGTGTGAATCTCACGTTCCTTCCTGCCTCTTCTCGCCCTCACCCACCTGTCCTTTGCCCTGTGGCCCCCACGATGCATCCCCGTCCTGACGAGCCTTTCATTCATTGGAGCAGCTCTTGGGGGTCCACAGTGAAATCCTCAGCATGTGTCAGTTGCTACTGTGACTGACTCAAAATAGATGGTTAAGTGCCACTTGTATGCGTACGTCTCACAAATATGTGAACAGGAGAGTGACAGGACCACCCTGCACCAGAGGTTAAACATAAAAGGGAGCAGTTGACCCCAACAGAGCTGTTACACAGGGCCCAGAAGCCCATCAAGGTGCATTATAAAACCATTATCTCATTCGGTCGTAAATGACACAACATCCGCTTTATTGCAGCTCCTTGGTCTAAATTGTTTTTTTTTTATTTGCGTTCCTGAAGGCTGTTCCACCTGCAGCCAACACGTGAACCATAGCTCAGCCGTCCACATGGCTTCCTGCTTTACAACCCTGCCATGATGATGCTCTCTTGAATATTCTTTAAGGAAGGATGTTTGATGGACACAAATGTCAAACTGATGTAGAACGTAGCTACTTAAGCCTGAAAGAGTCCTTTGAAGTTGTGAGGACTTGCCCAAATGTCCTGTTTCCTAGTAAAATATGGATTTTGTTACTCAGTATGTAGCAAGAACACACACACACACACACACACACACACATGCACATTCAGATGTGCAGTATTTCTTTAACCATGAGTCTATTTTATCATGAATTCTAACCATAAACAACCCCTTCTTGCCCAGTGAGTGTGGCGACTACAGCCACCACGGAACAAGTGATAGTTAATGGATGGATGGATGGATGGATGGATGGATGGATGGATGGATGGATGGATGGATGGATGGATGGATGGATGGATGGATGGATGGATGGATGGATAGATGGGTGGATGGATAAACTGCATATTGGTAAGCTGTTGCTCATCTGAAAAGAGTGTTGTGGCCCACATGATGAAATTAGAGGGACGCCCCTGTTAAACTGTAGATGTCCTCTAAAGTCCACCCTTGTTATCTACACATGCAGCTCATGCCCTCTGTCAGGCTGCAGCTAGAGAACAGGTCCGCCTCGCTCTATCTTTGTCCTCGCGTCCGAACTGTCAGTGCCTGTGCGTCGAAATGGCCATGTCAAATGCCTACCCATTGGTCCGGCAATGGGAGAGGTGGGACCGTCAAGGGCAGCCAGGAGAGCCCTGGGTTTTAGAGATATGGGGCCTCTCCATTAAAATAGAAGAGGGGCCAAATATCCCCGCTCATGAGGATTGTCTTTCAAAACAAGAACGTTTCGCTGTCTTGGGATTATGGGTGACTATTTCCCGTGTGATGAATGATCAATTTTAATTTGGCCTCAGAGGACCTGTCAGCTGGGAGCAACCACATGGCCTCTGAACACACTAACATGCTCAGACGTGCAAATGTCTTTGCAAACGAATCACAGAATTGTTCATATCTATGCAAGAGAGGGTTGGAATTAGATAGGCACTCTTGTACTCTATCTTTTGTTTCAGAGACATAATAGATTCCGCAGCTCCTTACCCTAACCATAACCATCACAGTTGACCCTGACCTTAACCTAAACCCAATTCTAACCTCGACGCTTAACCTTCAAACAGTCCTGGGGCACCAGACAAAATGTCCTTACTTGCTAGAAGAATAAATATTTTGGTAGTGAATATGTAGCATGTACAAGAGGTCCTTTACACGTGTTATGAACCTTACAAGCGCACAGTTTAATTGCTTCTGAAAAGTCTGACAAGCGCTATTTTAATCACTATAAACTGTTAACAATATGATGGTTTATCCTGGCCACCCTAGAGGAAATCTTTCCACACATCTTTCACACACAGCAGGACTTCCAGCAATAGGAGCAGCATCACTGAATTCTCATGCAAAGATTCCTCCACAACATTTTTATCCGTGCAGACTTCACGGTCAGCGTGTGAAATCAGGTGACCAGTGTGTGTATGTGCGTGTGTCCGTCCACCTTTTCCAAATTCACACTCCACCTGTCAGTCTCACGAACCAGAAACAGACCGTGCAAACATACGGTGCCACATTTGGAAAGTGGACAAAGTCCAAGTCATGAACTTAAGAATTTTATCACAGGTTCCGATCACAATGGTGTGACCCATCGCTTAGCTCCATGAGAGAGCGGGAGTGAGGTCACCGCTGGCTCCTGCAGGCATGAGGCAACCTGTCTGCGAATTTCTGACCTGAGCTGAACACGAACGTACAGACACAACATGCAGCAGCTGCGGGAGAGAACCCTGAGCATTGCCCTGCACTCATGCAACATTTCAAAACAATATCCAAAACCTCAGGTGCAGGTTTTGTTTGACCTTGTGGAGGGGTTGGAAAGAAAGAAAACAATGTAAAAATAATCCACAGAGCAACAATGTTGTGCCGTGGCGTCGGCGGGACTATTCACGGAGGGATTGGACACGCGTGTGTATTTTCTCTGGTGTGAAGTGGAAGTGGATATGATTGCATGTATGAGGGCGTAAAAGGGCGACTATGTGTCTGAAAACATATAGACTGTCTGTCTGACCCTTACATAGGGCCCCAGCAGTGGCAGACATATTCTCCATGACATTGTCGTAATCACCTATTTAATGCTCTCCTCATGTTACATCTTGCTGCACACATAAAGCATGAATTTGCCGGCATCTGATTACATGTTAATGTGAATCCCCATCTAATATACAGTAATAAAATATAAGCATAAAACACGCGTCAGTCTGGTTCAGGCCAGTTCAGGCCAGCAGAAAAATTCGATGCACCCTTAACATATAAGCATCAACTACGTCAACTAATTTATAATACATGTCATTTGAATTATATTCATATATGTAGACCTTTGCACATTAACCAATATGGATCCTTTGATGTATTCTAGGCTGTAGTATAAATAAATGTGCAATGTTTTCCTCCGTTAATATGGCTGTCACTTTTAAATGGACTACAGTTAAACCCAGTTTTATCATCAAACTGAACTCATCATACTAATTTTTATATTATCATACAGCTTTTGACAGTGTAATATTTATTTGGTTTAATGCAACACATGAATATGAACGTGAAACATTATTAAAAACACATTTATAGAGGTAGAACATTTATTTTGCAGAATTATTTTTCTCGTGCTACGAAGGGTTACAGCGCCACCCCGTGGAGGCCAAGGATAGAGCGCATTTACAGGCCGCAAAACTTTCTTCATAACATAAAAAAGACATTTCAGCAGAAAAAGAGACATCTTTAATAGCTTGACAAAACACTATAAAAACAGTACAGGGCCACATCACAGACAAAGGCTTCATTTTGTTAGTTTAATTTAATTTAATACAATTTGAAAACAAAAAATTAAGAGCAGCTAGAGTTAAAAGAAGATAGCTCCAGGTCCAAGTACATGATGTTGTCTGACAGCAGTAAATTGGCCAAGAACTAAAAAGCCCAAAGAGTCTCTGCTTATATAGCTTAGTAACTTCCAGTAACTATTCACACCCTTGCGGCACAAACATGTGGCGTCATATGACATGTTTAATCAAAGGAAACATAGTAACCAGCTTAATCAAACTCCTGCCAAAGATTATTTTAACTGCCTACACAAGGTACTGCATATAAGTTAAACCTACCCGCTGAGGCAATATGCATGTGTAAAAGTAGTATTTATAGTAGACGTGAGCTAAAACAATCAGGTAAGTTTGGGTTGCTGCATCACAACTGATGTAAAGGCAGTGACAGATAAATGTTTATATAAATGGACATTTCAGTATCGAGCCGTCTCTTTTCAGATTGCCACATAATTTGCTACGGACCCAATAATACCTGGATGCTCTCATAGAATTACTTTAACAGCCACGTGAAGATATGGGAAAACTGAGCTTTTGGACATCAAATCAACATTTCCTGGGAATATTCACTCCTTTTAGATTGATATAGAAACTTCTTGGGGAAGCTCTTTCCAGTCCAAGTTAAACCTCTGTCACAGTGCACTGGCCATCAGGACTTCTAGAGCGAACACTGGAGGACCCACCCCTTGGAGGCATTCTGGCTGGCCGGTTCTCCCTCAAAGACTTCTGCACAAAGGATTGTGCCATCTCTACATCGCACTCTCTTTCCTCTTCATTCTCACTGGCAGATTCAGACATCTGTTGCTCATCCTCTCCTCCCATCTCTGCACTCTCTGGCTGGCTGAGCAGGAGCTGTGCAAAAGAATCCTCCAGGGTTGTTATTGAAGGAGAGGCGGAGCTGTTGATATGATGCCCCAGCAATGTTGGAGGTCTAACAGGGGGAGGAGATGCTACAAGCCCTAAAGATACGGACGGTGGCTGGCCGGCAGCGTCTGAGCCATCAGGTAAGATGATATGCTCTCTTGTGGCTGGGGTAACAGCCGGCAAAGCTGGTTCAGAATCCAACCTCAGTCCTGCAACGCCCTTCTTGGGAATATCCACCGTGTCGCGTTTTATCTTGCGCCTGCGGCCGTGCTCGTTACGGCGATATTGCACCAGGTTCTCCAAATCAGCAACATACAGAAACCCTGCAATAAGCATCTCGGTGCTCTTCTTGCCCTTACTGAAGGCCTCCTCCAGCTCATGACTGGTCCTCTCGTCATACTGCCACCAGCCATTGCGCCCTTCATAGTACCACGCAAAGTCGCCACGACCTCCTTCCGTCCCTTCTGTTCGACTCACTCCTGCAGCGGCTGCTTTCAGTTCTTCAGGTAAGAGCAGAACAGGCCGATCAAGGAAGTCCTCTGGAATTTCTTGCCGGCATAGAGCACAACGTTTGCTGAGCCAAGAGGCCCCCTTCACGCACAGGAAACAAAAGATATGATGGCACGGGAGGCGAACAGGATGCACACACCTCTGCAGGCAGATGGCACACTCTGGGGGGCTGGTGCAACAGGGAGAATCTGCATCACTAGTGTCTCTTAGCTTGGGGGAAGCCAGGGTTTTTAGCGAACAGTCCATGTCTTCTTCATATGTCGGCCTGCAACAATAGAGACAAAAAAACATGAGAATTCTGTCTTTAATTTGAATTTAACCGATATGCCATTTATTCTCCCTGGAGTGCTTTTTAGTTTGCACTATGTTGAAAAATTCGACATCAAGGCCAGACTTTGTAGGCTAAAGTAACATACATGGCTAAAGTATTTTACCCCTTAAGTTAAATGAGGAAAGGACAATTTTACTCCAAGTCCAGCTGTTACCAGAGAGCAAGGATAAAGTTACAGCTAAGCTAATGTCGGGCTAACCTGACAGGTTCTGCATATGAAGTTTGTTAGCATTATAGCTGTTGATGCGTTTGCTTATCTGTTAATAAACAGATATACTTACCAAAACGTACAAAAGCGCCCTCAGTAGAAGTTTAAATTAAGATAATTACGAAACCACTTTTCGATAACAGCTGCGTTGTTTCTGGGCATTGTTCCGGCCACAGCCCAACTGATTTTAAGCACATCTGCCTATGCTCTAGGTCGCCGTTAACGCGCAGTTATATGTTTTATAGATCTGATGTTGTGTCTTCTTCTTTGGTGTCTAACACAGTATCGATGGTGTCAGTTGCATGATCGCCACCTGTTGGTTGTATGGCTTTTTTCTACATTGAGTCACCTGAGTCGATGTCACCAATGGTCCAAGCGTTGACAAAACCCTTATACATTATGTTTAGTCCCCCCACACACACACATACACACTGCGTGTGGTCATTTTGAACTTTCTAAACAATATATTTTTCAACATGCTCGAGCTGTATATATGTCAAGCCACTTTTTACCTTTATATTACAGCAAACAATATCAGCCTTCAACACATACCTTGTAAACCACTTTCTTTTCTTTTTTTTTTAAAAAAGATCAAAATGTAACATATATATTTAACAAACACACAATGTTATTTTTGTTATTTTATGAACAAAACACCGATTACAAATTACTAATTTGCAATTCAAATTCTACTTTACCAAAGAGAATCAAGCAAATCAAACTGAAATCAAAATGAATTTATTGTCAGTTGGTCAAAGCTTTAATTGTTGTTCTGTAAGCTAAATGGATTTCACCCCTTCTTAAAGTCCTCTTTTATTCATTAATCATTAATATATTGCATGTCAAGCAAACATGTTTCTTCAGTTACATCAAGATATTAAATAAATTAGAAAAGGCTGCGAGATCGAACTTGCCTGCCTGGAAGAAGCAGCAGCAGTATGTGTTTGTGCTGTATGCGGCTGTACTTTGACAATGTTATCATTTACGGTAGTTGCATCTGGAGAAAATGTTGACCGCTGTCACTGCACACTTGGGTTCTCCAGAAGTTATGAGGTTTGTGCTTCCTCTCCAGTCCCGGGAAACTAGTCTGAACACTCACCCTGGTGCACCCATTTGCTGCTGTGGACCAGAACTGTGAAAGGAAATCTGACTTGGATGCATTTCATAGTGAATTGCAGGCAGGGTTCAGTTGTCAGGACAAAGTCCAACCTTTACCCTATTATTGTCTAAATAACGAGGGAGGGACTCAGTCACCTACGCGAGGGTAGCTCCGCCACAGTTTCAGTTTTTTAATCGTGCTGCCGTCGAGGATCCGTTAGTGATGTGCAGCGGATCACCTGTGCACTCCCTCAGCAACGCGTCTCCTGTCAGCCCGTTCGGACAGCTGATTTCACATTTTCCCCAGAAGAGGAAGCGACCTGGGGGACAACGTGTGCAGAAATGTTCGCTGAAACAGGAATGGCATTCTTCCTTGCACCCTGCAGGGCACCAGAAACAGCAGCAGTTGTTATTCATACTTTTGATATTATTGATTGAAGCAAAACTCTTCTACGCTGCTTACTGTTGCAGGTGTTGGTGCGTGGGGAGCGCTTTCCATAATAACCCCTCGGACAAGAGGAGAGGCAGACGCCCTTCTGCCGCATCCCATCGAGCTCCAGGTGGAAGAACAGACGAGGTTTACAGGAAAGACAGCCATTCATGGCCGAGCACGAGGCGCAACCAGCTGGACAGAGTCTGTCCGCAGAGGAGCTTCCTGTGGATAAGAGACACCAAGCTCTCTTCAGTTATATAGTTCCCACTCTAATGCAAGTTGACAAGTCTTTCTTATGATTTGAACCCTTTTGTGGAGATCTGAGAAAGGCTCTGCATTGTTTCTTAAGAGTTTGGGTAATTTACTGTCTCCATATGTTGCATCACTTCACTAGTTTTCACTGAAACGTTGAGCAAAGATTTCTGGATTGCATTTCTTTATGCATTTTACAGGAGAAATATCTGTAAATATGTGTAAAAACACAGAGAAACAAAGTCCCGCTTGAATACTTACGTCTGTAGGGCACAATCATTGTATTATCTAGTCCTTTGGTGAGATTCAAAGAGTGCAGAATATAGATGAACAACAGTATCTGCATTTTCCTTCACCTTCAATACGACACTGGTCCATCACACATGTGCCATGATGGCAAAATTCCTTCACCAAACTCATTCAAAGCAAGCGCAAAGTCCAGGTGGGTGCAGGCGAATGGTCGAAAAAGTGTGGAAAAATCCTGCATTCCAATCAAAGAAGAAAGAAAAATCCTATCATCCGACCTCTGACGTCATGTCAGAATGCAGATCAAGCATGGATTTGTCTGAGCAGCATGCTGGCCCGTCTATTTACCAAAAACACACTCCCGACCTCCTCTGCTAGCCTTCCTTTAATGCCCCTCCTCTGAATTATTGTTGACTCACATGGCCACAAATCAGCAATATCAATAATAACAATCGGTCTCTACCTCACATGGATGTTTCCTGACAGGATGAGGACAGTTTTCCTGTGTTATTTAAATTACAGTTTAAAATAGAGATCATCAAACCTGGACGATAATAGTAAAATTGGCCTGTTACAGTTAATTATCCTCATCTATATTACTGCATATGCATTTTACGCATGATCAATACATGTTACTAGTGGTGTTATAGAACCCAATACACTGAAGCAGTAAAAGTCTGTGCATCACCACCTCTACCCTAAGTGGGGCTGAATTTTCTGTTATCCTCATGTTTCTTCAGCCGTGGCCGAGCTTTCGTGAAGCCATGACTCGGGAAATAATAAACCCAAATTATTAAGGATGATTTGACTACCTCCTTGTCTCAAAACAAAATGAGAGCTAAGATGCGTCAGAAGATTTACAATTCCCACAAAAAGAGGGTTGGACATTGATAAAAGCCTCCAGTCCTGCAGAGCACCCGTTGTTTGGCATCGGCGTGCGTATTATCACCTGTTTTAAGAACTCTGTGCCCTCCTGTTCTGTGGTGTTTGGCCAAAACAGATTTTAACTCTGCAGTGCTCCTCCTTGGAATCTTCCTTTTTGTGAACAGGTTGCTAATGGAGGTGGGTAACGTAACTCTCCTCAGAACACTGGCGTGACCTGAGATGGTGAAGCTCATGCAACCATGTGCTCTTGATTATAGAGGTGAGTTATCTTGAGCTATCTGTGCAGATCAACAGCAGGTGGAGAGAACTGCCATGCCCCCCCACTGTGAAAGTGAAACAAGTGGTTTGGAGTGAGTTTTATTTGTTGTGGTTTGGAGTGAGTTTTATTTGTTGTGGTTTACTCAAATGGACCTGAGAGGTACAGATGAGCTGCACATGTACATCAACCTGTGCTGCTGCTGCAGAGCAACAATCGTTTAGTTTTATACCATTTTGGCCTCATTTCACAAATATTTCCAAATTTTCTAACCATTAAAATACCTCCAAAAAGATGAAAGAGCAAAAATAATGTTAAATAATATGGGTCTGTTTCTCCACTCCAAGAAGAATCATGCTGGCATATTAGTTAATATGAAGAATTATTTTATGCTAATATTTCTTCATTAAATCATTTCATAGCTTTTATTCACATTTAAAACATGCTCTGTCAGGTCCCATTTCCAGACCTGAAATGATATTGTTGTCTATTTATCAGAATTCTAACTTATCACAGTGTACACACCTTTAAAGAATGAGCAGGAAAGCTTTTCACTTTTATAGCGTGCAAAAATGTGGAATTTGGGAAGAATCTGGGTTTATGTGAGAGCTAAAACTGACTGTCACAGATCTGGAAATGTTAAGCTACTCTGTCAGGATCCTGGAGATCAAAGCTCCACACACTCACCAGCTGTATAAATACGCCTGCATTATTTATTGCTACAATATAAGCCATCACGTTTAGTGTTTTGAAGCTTTGGGTCTATGAGATCATCAAGTGGAGAAATCAGGTAAAAATTTAATAAACTCATAAAATTCAGTGATGTTCAAAACACAATGAGACACTTACACGCACGAACGAAAGAATAAAACGTTTACTGGAAGAATAAAACAATAAAAAGTAAATTATGAAGAAACAAAATTTTTTCAGCATTATTTCTAAATAAAGACGAGGCAGCTGTGTTCATCCTCTTGCTTTTTTGAGTACTTTCTACAAGGAAAAAACATAAAATCATTAGTAATAATAAGGAACAACACGCCATCTTAAATACTGTGGTTACAAGTAAATGTACATACATAACTTTGTAAAAACACTCTTTTACAAAGAAATGAAATCACAATATTCTTAATGCACGTTATAGAATAATAAGGAGTTATGTGAACGTATGAGCAGGTCCGCCAAAGACCGGAGGGTGATTCTATTGAACATTGCGACTCATACCCTAGTAGATTAAAACAGATCTCAGACTAACCTTGGAAACGGCTTTAAGGTGTTGAGCTCTGATGGTTGCAGATTTTTCTTCGAACGCTTTGGCTTTCGCTTCTTCAGCTAAAGTGTTCAGAAACACCAACGCGAGGAGTTCAATCTAAAGGAAAAGCATTATACAATTTAAAAAAAACATTATTTTGCTATTCCTCAATCGACGAATAATTACCATAGCCTCTGATGCCGGCCCCACTTTCGCATTTGTCTTCATTTTCTTTCTAAATGTTGCTTTTAATTTCGGCGGTTTATTAAGCATTTTACAGATTAGTGATTTACAAGCCAAAGTTTAAAATATAGTTGTTTACGTCTTCCAATCTCCCGCGTCAGGTACTTCCGCTTCTTCTTCTTCACCTTCGTCTTTCCGGGAGATTAGACGTAACCGGGACGCTTGACTGCCCTCTTGCGGTAACTCAAAATTATCACCACCACCATGTAAATACATCCTTAAATACACTGTATATAATCTATTTGTTTGTAAAACCCACACACTTACCGTAGCAAGCATCGAATCACTGTCGCATTTATATAGACAGCACCCTACAACACTACTAAACCATCTTACATGCGAAAGGATTTATCCTTATTTTCCCCATCCTGTTGTTTTATGCCACCTAGTAGCAACATTGAGCAACTACAAGTTGCTCAACTGCCAACTGTTTCCGGGTCAACAAAAGGTAATGGCGGCTTCCATGGAGACATCAGCCGGCACCAATATGCTACAGTTTATGAAACTTATTGGGCAGCTTAAAGTAAGAAATTTAAATACTCTTTTGCGTCTTTTATTGTGTCATTTGGAAAATCAATTAGAAAGGATTTTTATACATTTCGGCCTGTTACTATTTGTTTTGTTAATAGCAATGCACCTCTCTTGGACTAATATCTATCTATCTATCTATCTATCTATCTATCTATCTATCTATCTATCTATCTATCTATCTATCTATCTATCTATCTATCTATCTATCTATCTATCTATCTATCTATCTATCTATCTATCTATCTATCTATCTATCTATCTATCTATCTCTATCTATCTATCTATCTATCTATAGATATAGACATATATAGAGAGATATATGGATGTAGATACTAGGAAGTAAATTTATAGTATGTTCTGTAATTTTACTCTTTACTAATCAGTGTTTCCCTGTTAAATGTTTTTAAACTCTGTGATTTTAAAGACCAATTCTTGTGTTTGATATTATTCTCAGAGGGTCCCGAGGACGGGCTGGGTTTACAGGAATGTGAAGAAACCGGAGAGTGTGTCAGACCACATGTACCGCATGGCCATGATGTCTCTGACCATCACCGATCCTACGGTCAACAAGGACAGGTGCTTCGCTTGCACACTTCCCCCTCTGATCTGCAGGCATCATTATTCACATTTGCACCAATAGTGACGAACAATTCTCCCATGCTTATACCGACTTTATCATGCATAGATGTATAAAGCTTGCTCTAGTACACGACATGGCAGAGTGCATTGTGGGAGATATCGCTCCGTCAGACAACATCAGTAAAGCAGAGAAGCACAGACGAGAAGAGGCAAGTGCCACTCCCACCTTCACTGACCTCATGGCACCATATTTCTATTTTCCTGTTTTCTTGTTTGTTCTTAGGAAGCAATGAGACACCTCACAGGTCTTCTGCCGGAGGAGCTCAAGCAGGAGATTTATGCCCTGTGGGAGGTAGTTAGCATTCCTGCAGGTAGTGGATCCTGGATGATAACAAGCTGATGCGATATTTGCCTGACTTGCAGGAATACGAGACCCAGAGCAGTCCTGAAGCCAGACTGGTGAAAGAGTTTGACCTCCTGGAGATGATTCTGCAGGCTTATGAGTATGAGGAGCTGGAGGGAACTCCGGGAAGACTGCAGGAGTTCTTTGACTCCACTAATGGTATCTCTCCGTTCAGTCAGCATTGATCCATTTTGCAGCCTTGCCCTCACTGGTTTTGTGGGGTTTCAGGTCGTTTCCACCACCCCGACGTGCTCCAGCTCATCAAATCTCTGAGTGAACAGAGGGGGCGTCACATGACAGTGACAGAGAGTGCAGAGGTTTCCGAGGACCCTTAAATGGCCCTTGAAGTTCTCTCACACCTGCACGTTAAACACGTGCCTCCACCTCCTCGGTGTAGAGGAAGAAAGAAATACCCTGGACTCTTCTGGGTGCACGTGGAGGCAACGGCCTGTTGCAGGATCAGATGTGAGGTTGTTTGGAAAAGCGGGTCCAGGGAGTTTCTGCACTTATTTGCTACCAGAGTGTTGGATACTTTCTGCAGTATGTGCGCACCGCTTAGGTCACGTGTGTAACATGACAGTATCAGGACTACTAATGCAGTAAGTGAGGCAGCATATTCAGACATACATATTACTGTCAAACGTTCAGACAAATTTCAGTGTGTTCTTCAGCAGACACTGTAGTGACATCGTGTCCCACCAAAAACCTGCCAGGAAATAGTGCTTAATGCATTTTATTTCTGTTACCATAAACAACTTTACTTCACTTTTACTCAAAATCAGATGACAGAAAACAGTGGTCAGGTGTTTTTTTTTAGTGTGTTGCATAGATTCTCAGTTATCTTCTTTAGGTGGTTTCACATTTAAACTTATTTCTTTAAACGTTTATGAACAGTTGTACATGCAGCTGGATATGTTTGAAGCGGTCTTTGGGTCATGGTTCTGTCAGAGGTTATCCGGGGCTTAACTCAATTACTCAAAAACAAAATATAAAAAATAAAATACATTTCCTGATTTTCACTCTCCAGCCTCCTGACGTGGTGCGCTGCATTCTGATGCACTTCAGCTCACTTTCTTCACCGCAGAAACTCAAACAGCTGAAGTTTCTGATGACATTTGAGGCACAGCAAAAATGTGAACAGCATTTTCAGGTTTTGCACAATCTTTAAAGGTTTCAGTAAAATGTGGCGGATCATGTGACGCAAGCCCAGATCTGTCCTGTCTTATGCAACAACTAGACCCACACAGGTGCTGCATGAGAATATCCAAACTCATCTCCAAACTACTTTCTCTCACTTTAAAGTGTTTAAGGTTGCAGGAAACTCCCATTAACCTGATCACATACATGGGAGGTTTTAATGTTAACGAGAAAAAGAAGCATTCTGTAACAATGAGATTCAAGAGTGCAGATGTGTGGATTCATCTCTAGCATTGTCTCTCAGAACTGTCCATCGTGTTGTTGGTGGGCAAATCCTGGGAGCTGGCGCTGGCAGCAGAGGACAGGACCTCCTCAAAGTTGCCTTTGGACTCTGAAGCACCAACCTTTGTCTGTCAGGTTTCACAGGGGAAAAAAGGCACTCAGTAGTGGTCTAGAAAAGATTAGAGGTGCAATTCTATAGAAGAGCCTGAGGGTGGCGCTCATACAGCAGCGTAACAATTTCAAGTGTTCCAACCTCTTCAATCATAAATAAATCTGACTACAAAGTAAGTTGAAACAAGGAAAATTTAAAATTGCTGCCATATTATTAATTATAGCTTCAATCAAATGCATATTACTCTCAAAAGACTTACAATCCTGTGGCAGTATATTCTTATAATTAAGGATACAGAATCATCTATCGATGACATAAGTCGTCAAATACTGGATAGAAACTAAGATTCAGACTTTAGCCACCAAAATACGAATTGTCATGCAAAGTCACGCTGAATTTACCTTGATATTTGACACCGTGTTCTCCATTTTCTCCTCAAGTGACCTGAAGCTGGGCGAGTTTCTGTGGGCAAAATCAAAATCTTACATTTAGCAACATTTTAAACAACACTAACCCCCAAACACCACAACTGTCCTTTCCTGCAGGTGAACAAGAAACCGGTTATACAAGATCCACATCATGAGATAGACATGATAAGAAGTGTTGCAGTACCGGTATAGAAAGGTGAAGAACACAAACATCTGTATACGACATAAATAATGTGCCAGGAGGTGTCGGGGCTCAGTCATTAGTGACAGAACTGGAGCAGGAGGCAGATGTTAGGAGGAGAGTGTGAAGCAGTGCGGTTACCTCATGGCCGGCATGCTGACAGACTGTTTGAGAGAGTAGCTGTCCCCAGAGAGCATGGCAAGAAAGGAGTTATCGGTTAGCAGAGGCTCTATGGAAAGCAGCAATAGCATCAGGTCACAGTGTTAGCAGCAGGAAATGCATTAGTCCACATTAGCAAGGAAATAAAAAGAGAGGAGAACAACGACGCTTCTGTTGGGACTCTTCAACCACAATTTATGAGCATTCCTGCTGTTGCAGATTGCACGGATGATGGCTCCTTTTCTAATCAACTACAACGAATCACTGCTAGCAGAACCACCAAATCCAGCGGAGCCGTCTCAGCTGACGGGCGTCAACATCAGTACATGAGATCCTGAGCTGCTGTGTGACGCTTACCCTATAGAGTTGGACCTTGGGGAGCATGGAGGAAGACGGAGAACAATTTAGGTCACGTGATTTCTGTTCGGCAGGATGTTTACGTTGTCAACAGCTCCATTCTATCAATCATCCAGCTAAAATAGTATCTATTGAAGCTGGTAAATATTTGAACACAACGCAAAATATCACACACGCACACAAACACACACACACAGCAAATAGATGAGAAAAGTGACAGAATTAACCAGGATGGCAAAAAGACACATGCTGAGTGGTGGGAATCCGATTTTTATGGGGGAAAAAAAATAAAAAAATCTGCATTTTGGCAGTAGGTATCGGACTGTTGATGCTTTCGTTGACCACCTGAACCTGGGAAATTCAATGACCGAGGAAACAAAACGTTATCTCTGACCGACAGGCAAGGACACTCTATAAACATGCCCACAGCAAAAAAGACAACCATGTGTAGGAAGCAGAGCTGCACAATACACCCTTTCACTGTCCAGACACTTACCCAACACTCAAATGAGCCATTAAAACCTGATTTAAAGCTCACCTTTCACCGTGTACAGTACATTATATTATAAATACACAATACATGATATGAACATGTTTGTCTCCAAATTGCGCTGCAGGTAATAATTACGCTGGCAACTACGATGTTTGTTTTGCTGATGTTGTGCAGCCCCAACACAAGAACACACACTGCCAGAGCTTAAAGGCACAGGAACGTACCTCAGAGGGAAGAGGAACTCTAGACCAGCCAGGCTGGAACCAAACAGAATTCAGTGGCTTGTTTGTGAAACATTCTTCTTGCTACTACTTGTATATTTTCAGGTCGTCTCCAAGCGTGCGGCGTGTGTAACCTCCACTTCTGCACCGTCATTCACATCAAAACACATTAAATCTGATAGCTCAGATACTGTTGCACCATTTATGTCATTCAGACCCGACACGACCTCTCTCAGCAGGGAGGAGCACTAGAGAACGTATATAAGGGGAGGGAGACTAAACCCTTCAGATTGTAGCTTCATGCAGCTTTTCATGATTCCAGTTTTCCCCAAAAGGAACCAGTAGACAAAGACACCAATAAAGGCCTGAAGAAGGACGGGGCATCCTGACTGGTACAGAGGAGCAACTGGCTGCGTACCTCATGTCCTCGAACTTCCTGCTGATGGTGCTGCTCAGTGTGCTGAAGGCCGCTGAAGTCTTCTGTCCTGCAGTGGACAGAGTCTCTGATGTCTTCTTATAGCTGGTGAAGACATTCAAGGCATCAGTTTCATACAAAGATGAACGCACCCGAAACCACAAAGCGATGCAGAGTTCACAGCCTGCACACACCCATATTCTCCATCATCTCTCTGACCACAGCGGTTTTATTATTCATGAGGATGTTGAGCCCGATTGTAAGTGATCTCCAATCTGAGCGGAACAGGAGAAGACCGGGGCCTCTGGACATGGCCCCCGTCCTCTTCTGTCTCCTGGTGCTTCTGCACAGGCTCAGGTCTCAGACATTTACACCAGGGTCAATCTGGAGTTTCCTTTCCTTATTATTTCTGTCTACATGTGGGACTGGAATGGAAGCAATAAGACCAACTATTCCACCACGTCTCCTGAGGTTTACTGAATAAGTGGAGGATGGATAAACTACTTGCTCGTGAAGCCTGTTCACCGGAGCACAGCAGAGGCAACAAACACCTGCGGTATCAGGTGTCTCCTCAACGAGTTTCCGATGTCGGCGTTTCTAAATGGAACACCGGCGGTGCCTCTGCACGTGAGCAGTTGTATTTTCCAAAGATCATCTATGTTGACAGAAAACGGGACGGGCAATTTGTTCTGCGGCACACCCACATACACACACCCACTTTCTTGATTCAATGCAAACTCACGCCACGGAGGTCTGCACGTCACGCCAGCCTCGGTTGAAGTTGCTTCTGATTTCGTTCAGAGGATTGATGCCCAGTTTCTGTCTGAGGTCGGCGTGCTGCTTCTCTTTGGAGGACAAGACCTGCCTCAGCGTCCCGATCTCCTCTTCCAGCTGGACACAAACACAAAAGCCGAAGCGTCACACCCGGTCGCCACCACACCGTGTTCATTTTTAGAAGGTGCAACACGCACTTTGGCCAATTCCTGAAGAATCTCCTCCCTCTCCTCCTCCGTCATGATGGAGCTGTTCAAGTTGACCTCTGACCCAGAGTCTTCATCAGTCTCCTTCAAAGGCCCTGAAGCCAGAAAACCTGTGGATGTGAAAAGACATTCAATTTGCTTTGTTTAGTTTCACCATTGACAGATGGACCACAGGCTGCTGCCAGCTCCTTCTGTTGGAAAATCAAACCACTTAAAGACCACTTGGTGACCAGTGACATCCCAGTGCCTCCCAGTCTTCAGTCACAGTCATAGACCAGTGAATCATGAAGCATTTTAGTACTTTTGGAAGTTAGTTTGGTCTTAGCAACTATCATAAATTTCAAATTGGGCCACCTTCTCAACCCTCCACTAGAGGGCAGTAGGGACACCTCTAGTCAATGTGGAACCACATTTGCCTGCTTGTGAGCTGCCAACTCTTACAATCTCTCTATCCACAAACTGTCTGTCTCCAACACTGCCTGCGCCCAACTCGTCTGACAGTTATGTAATCTGTGACTGCGGCCTGTGGCGCTCTAATCTGGATTATCTGATGTGGATAATCTCGTTTTAACTCTGCCAATGGACTCAGCAGACGACAGACACAATCACAAGCTGCCTCAGAAGAAAACGGGAAAATTCAGGCCACAATTAGCAGAGTCGCAGTGCTACATTTTTAGAATGGAATGTTCAATTAAATTACACAGTTTAGGACAAAGTTTCTCTTCTGAATGTAAGAATATAGCAAAATAATCGTTTTGGAAATGACAGCAATAGAAAACACTGAGCGTACCTGCTGTGAAGTGTCCGCTCTCTTCACATGGCAGCATTGTAAGACAAGTGAGGATGAATATGTGTAGTCAATGTTGACATTAGTGTACCTGACAGGAGCAGAATTCTGTTCACACTCATGCAGCTCACAAACACTTGATAACAGCATTCCTAGCAATGCTAAAGCACAGCATGCGTAGCTACAGCAGGAGAGCTAGCTGTTAGTGGAGGACACTGACGCAGGAACCACAACGGACCACACAGAACCACACATGTGCTACATTTAACATGCTGGTATCAAAGATAAAATAGGTCAAACGTCAATGACTCCTTTTTAGCAACATTAAAAGGTGAAAGTTTCTACTTGGATTGTCTATTTTTTGTACATTGTATCCATGTGATAACATTTTAGGCATTTTGGGCAACACATTAACTTTGCCTGTAACCCGGGATTAGAAGTTTGAAACTTGTATACAATTGCACAAATATTTCCTGACTTTTTGCTTCAGGGCCACTTTGAGCTATATGAAAAAAATGGATGATGGGTGGGGAAACGGTTGCTCAGTAAGATGGATTAATTTCCCCTTAACTGTCAAATAGTGAGCTACAAATCAGAAGGTAAATTCAGTGTCCTGTTTTGGGCACAGTAAATTTTGACTTAATTTACTGTGCCCAAAACAGGACACTGAATGTTGATGTCACTTCGGCTCTACATGAACAGCTGTTGCTGTGACATCACTTCCTGTCATCTGATCTGCACACAACAGCATCTTGGATTTATTCAGTCTGGATCTACTGGACTTTATTTTGGGGAGGGTTGAGCCTTACCCAGCTCTCCCTTGTGTGTGGCCGTGGTAACCCACTCCTCTCCGGGACCCAAGCTGCCCCAGTCCAACACTGCTTCACTCAGAACGCTAGTGTACGCCTCTGCAGCGGAGCAAGGCAGCGGGGGCGACAGCAGATGAGAAATCCAGTTATACACACATGTGCAAACACACAACAGACACGTCACCTCTGCTTGCCATTTGTCCGGCGTTCATCCTGTCAGTAATTTGATAACAGCGAGGTCTGTTACAGGAGTCAGCACTCAACGGGAACAGGAAATCTGCTTTTTAACCCTTTGTGGCACCAATCTGAAGCTCACACAGCTGTTAAAATGGGAAATGTGTGATTGTCGCCACGCACAGACTTGACAAGGTGATCTGCGGATTTAAAAGATTCCAATTCGCAGAGCGGTTGAGCAAGCAAAGTTCTCTTTTCTGAATAAATCTTATTACATCATACAGCAGCACTGCAAAGAAAAAGTCACTAACAGTGATTTAAGTCTGGTTAAACCTGTCCTGAGGAATGACATTTTCAGAGAACACGAACCCACAATGACAGAGTTCAACACAAAGCTTTCAGATCCTGATGGCTTGAAAAATGCCTGTGCATTTGGTTTCTTTTTCTTTTTATAAACGGAATCACATGTCAAGACATTTTCTGTCTTTTGCATGCTTTCGCAGTTGTACTTTAATTCATTTTTCCCGCACTGAGGAAATACCTCAGGTCACAAGACTTCCATTTAGCTCGCCAGTCATGTGGTTGAAAGCTAAATCAGAGGCCTGGAGGTGGTCATATGGCTGGGAATGTACTTGCATACTCATTTAAACATCTTGTGGGATTCAAGAATTTTAAGATGTCATGAAATGCAATTTATCACTTCCTTGAGCGTGCAGATTACCAGTTATCTTTACTGGCATGCATGCAGACGTGGAATGCACATAAATAGCTAGATGAAGAACATGCAGCGGAATGAAATGCTCATTTTAAGTTTAATTTATCAAAATCAGACAAAATAAACCATTAACACACTATAATATGTCGAGACAAACAAGAAAGTCACATCAAACAATTAAACTCATCAATTAAATTATTAGTATTTAAATACAAGCTCAAATTTGGGAATAATCCAAACGGATATCCTCTGGAACAGGAACCGGGATCCAGTTTGTTTTGGAGGTTATCTTGAGTCGAGACAAACCTGCAGAAACTCGACCAGCCGCTTCGAAGGTTTAATGCATTATTAAGTTTTTATTCGCTTCATCAGGCAGAAGGAGCAACAAAGTGAGTTGACCAATGACGGAGCACAAATAATGTCAACTAAAATACTCTTGGTGCAGTTTAGAGGGCGAAAAGGAGGAGAGTTAAAAACAAACACACCCGGAGCTGTCGGGAGCTTTTCAGACACAAACAAAAGAGCTCATTGAACGGAAACCTGAAGGGTCACTTTCAAAGGCTGGAGTCAACAGTGATGTCATTCCAGCTCGTGATCAGATCAGCAGAACACAAACGGTCAAACGTTGATTCTGAG
Organism: Takifugu rubripes; assembly: GCF_901000725.2. Lineage (NCBI taxonomy): Eukaryota > Metazoa > Chordata > Actinopteri > Tetraodontiformes > Tetraodontidae > Takifugu > Takifugu rubripes. Next base: position 7,195,262 of record NC_042300.1, on the reverse strand, counting down.
CTCGGTTTCGACCCCAACCGACACCGAGTCCAGCCGCAGCGGCACCGACTCACCTGGCTGTCTGGTCTCCATGAGCGCGCCCAGGTGAACTTCCCACAACTAACTACTCCCTCGAGACGGACGGAAGGCAGCACGCGCAGCCCCACAGGTTCCTGCCAACGCCGCGTTGTCACGCGCCGGGTCAGCTTCTCGTGGGCGGAGCCTCTTAGCGGAAGCCAATCAGCTCGCGCTGTATCTATCGCCCGTCGCTGTCAATAAAACTCGCATCTTTATTCGAAGACGTGCTCGTTTAAAGAAATTTAGAGAATACAAAAGTAAACTAACATGATTTGCAGCAGCGGAGGCCTGTTGTGATGTTGCACAGATGCGGTTAGGTTCAAAAATGACTTTGGACTTGTTTTTATTCAGTAATTGATTCATCATGTCGTGGCGGCACATGCTTGGTACATACAGGAAAGTACAGGTTACATTTTTTTTTTTTTACCTAACTATAAATAAACCATGAATTTTGATCTCTGTATCTTCAAGTAACGCTAATCAATAGGGTCATATTTGGTGGCAGAGGAGATGCTTTTGGTTCACTGAAGTGAATTCTTTGTTAGATCCGCCTCCTGCGGTGCACTCCTGACCCCTGCTGACAGCAGTAGTCGCAACACTAGAATCACAAAAGGAGGTTCGTGGTGTCATTCCGGTCTAACCATTCATTTCAAACAAATAAAGTGGAACAATTTTGGCATTTGACCCAGCTGTTTATTATTTATCATACTAATGAAAAAAAAACATTTGTAAATGGCAAAGCAATGCAACATCAGCAGACATTTTTACCAGTGGCAGCAGGTGGAGGCAACAGTCCTTAGTGCACCCAGTTAATCACATCTTTAAATTGAAAAGACTGTTGAATGGACATATAATGCTGCACAATCATATAATACAGCGTTTACCATCAGACAAATACCCACAGGTCTCCTGAGATAAAGCCAACCCATGACTGGATGTTTCGTGTTTCTACTGCTGTCTCTTCAGTGACGTTACAAAGACATGTGCAAAGGTAAAATAATATTTGGGACATAGCTGAAACCCTGTGGGACCAGTTTAACTGTAAAGTTTTGGTTTACTGTTAGCCATTAAAATCACAGTATAGCAGAAAGACAACACATTAAGAGAAGGCTTGGCAGCTCTATACATTGCCCCGATATTAGTTAAAAGGAGCCTGTTAGTAAAAATTCACATGTAACACATGGATGGTGACTGAGGTGTGCCACACGTTGGCAGCTCTGTAATGGCTGTGAAGGCACTATTGTGTGTTCATGCCAACATTACTGGGACTACAACACACACATAAAAAAAGAAAAAACAAACATGCCTGGGGTATCAGCCAGCCAATACACCCGGGTTAAAAAAAAAAAGCAGTTAATAAAACAGCTCTTTCTCAAAACAATGCTGCTAAGACATCCTTGAGGATAAAGTCAAAATTGTGCACAGAAAATAGGCCAGTAGTATGTGAATTTATCCGCTGACAGACACACGTACACCTAAACTTCCCAACATTACACATTGTGCAAATAATTATCGCATTTCTATGTGGCAGCATCTTATAAAAGACCATCAAGACAGTCAAACTTGCATCCTTAAAACCGACTCCTGTCTAGGATGTGACATAAACGATAAATCTCAAAGTTGTAGCATTTCAGCACTGGTCCTGTAAACTGCACCGTTTTGGCAAAATGCTGAAAAATAAAAACCAAATGCGGTTGTTGAGACATGCCACAATTTCAGGAAAGTGTCGATTCCAAAATGATGCAAAAAGCAGTTTAGGTGCTTTCAGCTTGACTGTTTTGATGGTTCTGTGCATAAATTATCATATAAATTAAAATTCATAGTGTCCTGTGAATGATCAGTTCTAGTTATCAGTCAATCCCTCTTCATCACAAAGCGGAGGCATCAAACAGGGGCAGTGTTTATGTTGCCAATCCATCTCTACTTTAGTGCTGCAGCAAATTTGTATCCGGTTAAAAACCAGCCAGGGGTGAATGTATCCAGAGAGGGTTTGATTCTCTGCCGCAGTTTGTGTAGAATGAACGCTCTGAAGGCTTCCTGAGATGTTTGTCCAGGTGTGGAAAATGTATTAGATCCCTGGGATAAAGCCAAGCTTGAGACATATGTTCAGCAGAATATCAGACTCACAAACATCAAATGCTTTCCTGCCGCGCTTTGAATCCCGATTTTATTCCCCATCAGGTTTCTGTGATGAAATGGGCTGAAACTCTCAGGATTATTGTTTTCCCTCTGCAATATTTAATACAGGGATCTTTCCTTGAGTCTCCCAGTTACAACGTGCCAAAAAACCCCAAATCATTCCATGAAGTTGTGGAATAAACCTAGAAAAATGTGTGTGGTTATCACTGCAGCACATACTGCTGCCTTTATTTACACAGCCCAGAGGCCATTTCTGTGACTGAGTGCAAGTCTAGTGCAAAATGGGAGGAGCGATAGGGAAAATAAGCGAGCTTAGCGAGCTGCAGCCAGGTGACGACCTTTAGAGCCGTCATAAATCATCTGGCTGTGACCCATGTGCCTGCTCTCTTGCAGTGCATGCCGCTGTGAATAATTTAAGAATGTATTTTGAAAGCTACAGAAGTCTCCAGCCAAAAATTACCTTCATCCATTCCTGAATGATCTGAGCATCTTGTCAGTCAACAATAAGAATTAAATTTACTAGTTTACAGGACAACCAGATGACAGCATCCAAACTCAGTGCAAATCACATTAAAGCAATTACATCCTTAAGTAATTGTGTTTTCTCTTCGGTTACCATTTGCAATAATATGCCACGTTCTTATAGGAAGCTATCTGAGTTAATTTCCTAATCCACTACACAATGAGAGCATTACCACCCCCACCACTGCAACATGCACCCGCTAAAAGGAAAAAAGAAGCAACAAAAGGGACATGGTTGCCCTGCCACATTCAACAATTTGTTTTGGCACAACTGCTGAACAGCAGCTTTTTTCTGTATTCAGCCACCATGCAGACTAAGGCCCTTCTCAGGCAGGGAACAAAGCAAAGTGAGGAAGACAGTACATGGGGATCATTAGGAAATGATAGAGACTTGCTTATCACACTCCCCTATACTTTGTTTACTGTTAATTGTGGACTTAAATAGGGTCTCCCGCTTTGAACCTCTACTATGCAACTTCTGTCGCCCTCTTCTGGCACTTAAAATAATTACACTAACATTACCACTGCAGGTTTAAATTTAAACTTTGCCTGTAGGCTCATTTTGGCTTCACATCTTTGCCAAAATTCAAACAGTGGTTTTAAAACATCTGTGTGATTTATATCCGGAGGTTATCAGAATAAAGGTCTGAGGGTGTAAGATTTTTGTATGAAGTCCAACAATCCAGCTTTAAAGTTATAACTTTTAAGGTGCAAGCTGAAACCATGCGGATTCGAGGCTAGCCAGGTTGACCAAAGAAGTCTAACCTTCCTGACCTAATTAAATAACCAGAGGGGATGTATCCTTCTCTTTGTAACCCCAAAAAATGAAAGAATCAAAATTCTTCCATCAAACTTTGTTCCAAATTGAGGCTGCATGAGCAACCTGCAGCACAAACAACTGCAGAAGCATCTGCAAATGTTTGATAAGAAAATCATTTTTCTCTCAGTCCTTTACACACTCTGCCATGCAGAAATGTGGCTACAGAAACCAAGCCAGATCCAGCTTTTATCAGTTATTACAAGCAAGAGTCAGAGTGAAAGACCTTTGTGTAAAGTGTCAGAGGTGGCAAAATCTATTAAAGGTTTAATGTTTTCATCTTTAATATCCGGTATCTTAAGAAAGACTTCTTTCTGCTGCAGTTGTCCTGTGTGACTCAAGTGCTCTCCTCATCAGTGTGTATGTGTGTGTGTGTGTGTGTGTGTGTGGCTCCGGCATTACTCTATTGGTTTATGTACTTCCCTAATTATAGTGATGATATGTCGCTGTTCCTCTCGGGCTGGCATGTTTGTCCCTGAGGAGTCATGGGTGTTGTCTTCGAAGCTGTGTTTATGTTTCTGGTGAAGAGCACTGTGGGCTTCAGGGCCACCGCCTGGATCCCTGCGTGCGCTGCTTCTTCCTCCTCTTGCACACATAGTAGACTGGGAAAAGCACCAAACCTGCGGAGGGAGTAGACAGTTATTGTAACAGCTGAGACAACTGAGGACCTTCCCATGATACTGTTATTTACTGATAGCATTAGCAAATCTGATTAATCAATCATGCAGATATTTCTTTTTTCCTTAGTTGAGCAGAACCAATAGTTCTACAACATTGTGGTATATTAGTGCATGAGCTGGTGCCATTTATGCTTAGTTCTATAAAGACAAATACCAGTTTTGCAGCAGTGTGTAGTGCAGTTTGCCCTTTTAACGGTTTACGGCTCTCTGCAGAGCTTAAGCCTGATAAATGTGCCTGTTTTCTCTTGTATATAATGATGTTACCTATCACCAGTGCAAGGGCTCCGACCACCACAACCAACAGCAGGACCACAGGAGCTATAAGCAGCTTGGTGGCTGCAGACAAAAATAACACAAATCACAAAGTGGATAAATAGATTTTGGAACTTGGACTGCATCGTTCAAATGTTTTGCTACTTGCATTGCAAGAACATTAACAATGTCTGACCACCCGTGTCAATTTATTTGTGGTGGACTGAACAGTGCATGTTGGTATCAGTCCCATCTGCTCTTATTACATGCAGAATCTGCACGGTTAATAGCCCCTGTAATGCAGATAGAGCTGTACTGGCTAATTGCGCCTCGTTAAGTGAACAAATTTCCTTCCATCTTAACTGGCACCATGCTGGTAGAACTAGCTGCCGCAGACAAACAAATCTTTCCTTAACCGGAGGCCCACTGCTGTCTGGGCCCCCACACTGAATGGACAATTTTTATTAAGATAATATGAAATATGATGCAACTGAATGCATCTTAAATGAGATGCAGCTTGTCGCTCTCTGTAACAGGAAAATGCAGCAATAAAATTTGAAATCATTAGAGATTGAATCCTTAATTTCAATAGGCTATTATGATCATTTTTTAGCATGCAATGTTTTAGTAGTAGTTCAACGATGTAATATGCAGTCGCTCGTCACTTTGAGCAACATTTCAGTCAATGTAGATGAGAAATATTGAATATTTCAGCAGAAATGCAGAATTATCACACTTACCACACACAGAACCTCTGATGAAGCGCCTCAGATGAGGTTTATCTGGCAGATAGCGATACTTGCACCCAAACACGCTGAGGTTGGACGTGTGGTCGCCGAAAAATCTGGGGGCAGGAATTCAAATGAAATTCAATCAGCATGAAGAAGGTGGTGGAAAAAGCACTGCAATACGTATGTGTCCTTTCTTCAATGATAAATTCAAACCTTAGGTGTCTGTAGCGCTCTCCGCAGCGGTAGCAGAAGTTGGTGCTGCACTGCGTACATGTCATATGATCGCATCCCTCCGTACGCTGGATGTGAATCTGCAGAGGTCAAGAAAAGACGAAAGGATAAACATTAAGATTGTTTTTTCCTCCTTCACACATAGCAATCAAATTGCTCAAGAGCTACATAAGTCATCAAAGTTGTTCCACGTTTCAGGATAGAAAATGTTTGGAAACTGTTTCATTCTCAAATTGGACGACAGAAACATCTTGTTCACCATGTATGGTGACTGCTGACACCGCTGTAGAAGCGTGCAGCCGAACTATAAAGCGGGCTGTTAATGGAGCTGCTTCCACTCTGCTTTACGCTCGAGCAGAGTCCTGGCTGCTGTTTCCTGAGATGTGGCGTGTCGACAGTTAGCAGCAGGCTACAGCAGCTCCTATCAGCTGCCAGCTGGCCTAATTCCTCCCTTTGCTCGAGACATCGACGAACAGTTAAATTAGATAAATGTAGTCTTAGTGTCTACCAGTTCTGGTTCTATGGGGAATGACAGTCGAAATGTGTTCACTATCTGGTTTTCTGCTCCACGTGCACATTGATCGTGCGCCTCCCGGTTCATTATCTTCCTCTGCTCTGGGCTCCTTTGCCTGGCTGAATTATTCATCCACAGTGATTCAACCTTCCATCAGTCCCCCCCCCCCCCTCTTTCACATACAGACATGCAACTTGGGAGTCATGTGGGTCCATGCTGTATTTATAGCAGCGTGGGTCCACCATTATAACCAGTTCTTACCTTGCACTGGGGACATTTCTGGGCGTTTCTCTGCCCATGCTCGATGACACTCGCCCACGTTCGTAGCAGCTTGTCCCCTTTTCGATACTGCCGACATTTCAGCCCGTTGTGCCACGGGGCATGGCATTTAAAGCACCACAGAAATTGGCAATTGCTACATTGGATCTGCAACATGGAAAGAAAATGAATGTGCTTTTTAAATATGCAAGAGGTTGAAATTTGGTTTGGTGGTGACGCCCTGGTCTCACCTTGTACTTGTGCTCAGAGCGGTTGGAGTTGTGCTCCCTCAGGGTGGTGAACTGACTACACTGAGGGCACGGCTTGGTGCTGGAGTCCAGCTGACTCAGCTCCAAAAAGTAATGATACTTCTCCGCGTCTTCCTTGGACAGGTTGGAAATCACGACCCCCTCCTCCAGGTAGCCGCGGCATTCGTAAATCGGACAGTTGATGTGTGATTTCGCAAGTCTCACCTAGGGGACAGCACATTTGAGGTCAGGAAGGTCACGCTTCAATTACCGCTCAGGTGAAGCGCCTGACTTTCCCTGTTGAGCACAATATTTTCCTCTTACTGTAACTTGTTACATAAGAAGACATGACTTACACGCTCATGTCTACAAAGCCAAGGCAAACTCAAAAGTGTGTGTTCAGATTTCATCTATTGTGTTCTTAGACAGTCGGTATCGCAGCTTAAAGTGCTCAGTGGTTAATCTCCCATTTCTATCCACACCTCTTTTCATTCATTTCTCCTTTTCTCCCTTACTCACCTTGTCCACACTTTCAGACACCTGACATCTGATAAGGTGGGTGTTAGCATGTGTGTGTGTGTGTGTGTGTGCGTATGTGAGAGAGACAGAGAAACAGTGGTTAATAGAGCAGTGAAAATAAAGAACAATGGCAGCAGCCTATGATAGCCTTACAACTAGTATGCTTTTCAGGCACACACACACATACACACTCACATATATACAAACACATGCACGCACACAGACAATAGACTATCTGATCATTTAAAAGCATAATCTGTTGGCAGGAGAGGTGATGTGTTGGTGACAACAGTACGATGGCCTCAGACATACTGGTCGTGCAGGTTTGGGCCGCCGCCACTCGTGTCAGTGTGTGTAATGTGTTTAACAGGATGTGGGTCACTTAAGTTTGGATTTTCTCTGCAACAAAATAAAACACGAGGGAACACACTGCCTTAAAATGCAAGCTTAAGCAACAAAAAGCTAAATGAAACACTCTTTCCCCCTCGTCAGTAGTTACTGAATTACAGGGTTTATGACTACTGGATTTAGCTCCTACAGGTTTACTGAACTCTAAAAATAGCATTAATAACACAGATTAGGTTTGAAAAGCATAGTGAAAGACAAGTGCATTGTTGACATAATCCCTCAGTGGCACAACAACATTTTATGCACTGTGCTCGAGCGTCAGTCTGACCGCTAACTCAGAATGCCAAACATACCCTTCAAATACAGGTTCTAGAGTCCCCAGAAGAGAATCCCTCCATGACCCTGTCCTTAAATGTCTCCTCTATGCTGACCCAGGGATGTGCTCAGCGTTTACAGTAGTTTACAAGACTCTTATCTCAGTGTCAGCAAGCTTATCGGATGTTCACTTTGTCTGCTGGGTGAACATGGAAGTGCGATAAAAAGCTCAAAATTGTGGAAAGTAGAGGACTGAAGGCTTACAAACGAGGAAATATAAAACATAAAATCACAGCTGAAACGTTCAGGCTCAGCTCTTCTGCAAATGTTTCCTTCATCTATTATTCATTTTCTCATTGTCTCAGCTTAAATTGCCCCAGAAATCGATTAGTTGGATTCTTTATTTAGCACTTTAAAAAAAAAAAGAGCATGAATTCCTTAGCGTGTTCTATTTGGGGTGACTGACTTTGGAATTATTTGACACTGTGCTGTGATGCACAGTTGAGATGCTTCGCCATGCTAATTTACCAGAGCCAAGGAAATGATCGCTTGTGGTTTCCTAGAATCTGCCTGCACAGAACAGCAAAATTTAACTCCTGAGGGAAGAATCCTTTTTTTACTATGTTAGTTGGAGAGTTAAAAGCTCAAAACGTTGTGAACAAAGCAGGCTATTGTGAAAGGCGGCACAGCGCTTTGGCGCAGAATTAGATAGTGACGCAAATTCACAGAAAATCAGGAGATGTGATATACTGATGGTGCGCCTTTAATATTTGAAATGCCAGCTCCTGGTCAGAGTCCAGGATCAAAAGTGTTATTTTTGGCCATGCCGTGGGGTGCCTATGATGCCAAACACAACATGTACAATGTAGGACAGGGAGGAGGGTCTGCGGGGTGTTATTTAAGTTCAAGGACACTTGAACCAGCTGCTGACTAGCCCTGATTCTGGAACAACCTCCACCTCAGAGCTGTTGAACCCTGCTGCATTTTGCAACTCACTCATTTCACCCCCACCCTCCCCCTGAACCAACCTGGGAGCTGACGTAGAGTCCCAGGCACTCGTTACACACCGCCTTCCTGCAGCAGGGAAGGGGTGCGATGGATTTCCCTTCCAGGCACACCCGGCAGCCCCGCACCGCTGTCTCTCCACCGGCCTGTACACCGGACAGATGGTGCGCCATTTCCCCGAACGGATCAACGAGATCATCCGTCGTGTACATTTCGAGATTGGAACCCACATCTTGTTCGATTTCAGACGCGTAAGATGTGGCCAGAGCATCATGGGGGATTTGATTCTGCTCACGATCGTTATCGATACAATACACAGTGCAATAGATGTGTTCTTTAGTGCCCACTGACTCGTCTAGAGCGGCCTTGTTGCTGTCAGTGTCGCGTTTATGACGACAAGGATCTGTCAAGTGTAAAAATTCAAATTCAACCGCTTGGGCATCCGAAGTCAAGCCAGCCAGGGTTGCCTCGTTTTCAGTCACCGCCTCGGCCGTTCCACCGTCCGACTTTTTGCAGCCACGTTCACTGTCAAAACCGTCCGTAATGTCGTTGTTAATGGTTCCTTCGGAGTTTTCGTGCTCGATGTCCAGCTGCCCCCAGCCGTTGAAATTTACCCGGAGAGATGGAGACTTTGAAACCCCGAGATTCCGCCTTAGAATCTCCACAACGCTCGCACTCCTCCGTTCTGCTTCTCCACCGTTGTTGTCAGTGGCGACGGTGCTCCTCTCATCCTTCGCCCCCTCGCTTCTCCTGTCCCCGGACTCCCTCTCAGATCCGTCCGGGGATAGTGGAAAGTTTGGTGCGGTGACACCGGAGTCCAAATCTCCGCCTGCTCGCTCAACTTTGCTGTCCGGGAAATAAGTTTCCTTCGATAATTTCCCGGACAATTTCGTCCTCCCCTCTTCGAAGCTGCTGATAAAACTTGGCATTTCGGTTGTCGGTTCGGCATCTTCCATCCCCGATATGGCTCTCCCCATTAGTGAGCGACACCGTCATCCGCTTGCCTGCTTGTTTAACTCCTACTACCAAAACAAAACAGGCGAGTCGGTACTTCCGGGGTTTGACGTCATAGCGAAGGAGACCACTGATAGGCTGCTTGGAAATAAGCATTTATAATAATAATAATAATAATAATAATAATAATAATAAACAAGTCTACAAGTTTGCCAATGGACCAAGGAACAGATGATTAATTTTAGGGATTCCGAAGGGACCATTAATCTTTTAATGATCAAATCAAAGGGGTTTTGATGACAAAGCAACAATATCTTATGTAACCTTGTGTTACTGCTGCATATATTGCTATGGTGCTACAATATGTGAGAAACTGATCTGCTTCGAGTATTTGTTTGGGGTTTTTTGTAGTTTAGGCGCAACCTTTCTACGTATTCCGTTCATAAAGAGGTTTTCTTCTAAGATAAATGCTGTCAACTCCTTTACAGAGGAAGTTCAGTAATGTTATTTTTACTAATAATAATTTGGCAGCAACTATGTCAACATCATAAGCTTGTTAGCAAATAAGTTATATCATTTGATTTATTCAGTGTGAATCAATCATGTCCATACAATTACATTGTAGTTGATCTTAAAAAGGTGGTTGGCTGTGTGGAGCGTGGGTTTCTGTCCATTTAAAACTTGCTATGCGAAATCATTTCTCATTGACACTTTCTTTATTTTTGTACTTCTAGCCTGGTTGTGTGTAACATTATCTCACTTACTGAGTTGAGAGGATTCTCGAAGCACAGCCCCCACGGGGCTTTTGCTTCTCAGTTTCATGGGTTTCAGTTTAACCTCAGATTAACGAGGTTTTAACATCACACACCTACCCCCGAGGGCCTGGGTATTAGATACAACACAGTCAGAATATCACGGAAAATACAAATAAAATAACTTTCTAATTATTCAAGTGTGTTTTTGTTTGCCTCTGTGTAACCTTGTTTCAAAGGTGATTAAGGATAACATGTTTCCAAAGATGAGCTTCTGGGTACTCTATGCTGCTCTTGCTTTTTATTCATCTGGAAAAGTATAACCATGTTGTGATTCTGCAGGTTTAATTGTTAGAAATTTCAACAAACTACTTACAATCAACATTTTCGAGCAACATCTGACTTGTAAACCAATTTCCCTATTGTGACAGTGACATCTCACCTGTTATCACATGAACAAAAGTCAAGTAAGGTAAGACAGCCTAACATCTCCATGACAACTGAGCAAACACAGGCCGCTAATGTAGACTGATATGTGGAAGGAAGAACATTCCAGCTTTTGTCAGGTTTACTTTTCACAAGTTTCACCGTAGAAATGTGTCTTTGGTTACATAATTGAGTGTGACAAGTGAGGAAACCTGGATTTATAATAGATTTACTACGGCTTTTATTCCCAACAGACCAAATCAAATATGCTCAAGTGGGCTATTTAAAGAATTGTATCACAGTAAATGACAAGAGAGGTGAAGAATGACCAAATACAGACTCTTGTTCTCCACTGTCAGGTTTATTTTGTACTGTCTAGTTTATGTACAGTCAGTCTCCTGTTGTAAACTATCATGAAAAGAGAAGTTAACCCAACAGAGAAGGCTGCAGTCAGTGTTGAACGTTAACAAACCGACCCAGAGCCACAGAAAGAATGCAGATAAATGACAAAGGAAATGTGACACATTTATGAGCATCACCTGGATTCCAAAAACAATCCTATGTGAATGTAGAATTTACTTTTATGGTATATTTAGGGTTGGGGATTCATATAATTTACAGTAATACAATTCCTATGGTCAGAGTTTAGTGTATATACTGTATGTCATGTGATATAATGCCTGAAGGTAAAATTCACAATACCAGCTTTTACAAAGGTTTGTAGATGTTAGATCATTTTGTTGACGTAACCAAAGCCTGAGTTACCACACGACTCTGAAGGTGAGGAGTTATAGAATATGAAGTGTTTGAGTTCAAACTAATGACCATGTTATGGCTGATTTGGATATGCAGCAGCCCGGGATCTGGGTTCATGTTGTCCAGTTCACCACCGCCTGAAGAGATACGATGACTCAGTGACTCCAGTAAAAGCCCTCCACACACACGCACACACACACACACGCATGCACGCACACACACCAGAACTAAGGTCACAAATAGAAATAACAAAAATAAGACCACCAACTGTATTTTTAAAGTTAAACCTCCATGAAAGTTTCACAGCATTAGCTTCTGTAATGACAGGTTTTAAAAAAAAAAGACACTTTAACAGCCATAATTTCCTTTATTATCACAAACTCTGTGGCATCAGTTGGTAATTTGAACATAAATTAATGCAATCTAATTAACAATGTGCTAGAATGTCAGTGAGTCTCCAGTCCTGATGGAGGCTAAATGTAAAAAGAGCAGACTATAGTGCAACTAATTCTCTTTCCTCCCTCCTCCTCTCACTAGCTCATTTCAAATACACTGTACATCTAAAAGAAATATAACACAGTATTACCACTTTTACACAACATCATACATTAGTAGTCAACTAGAAAAAACAGTAAACACGGCCACGTGATTAAAAAACGTCTAGAAGTTACACTTTGTCATTTTACATTTTCTGTCATGGTAGCTATTTTACTCGCTTATTCTGCGGACATTTCAGACTGTTGTCTTAGAAAAATCACAAAGTTCACATTTGAAGAGAGTTGAGGCGCATTCAACGAACAAAAACAGTTCCTGTTTTTAGCTAGTTAGTCACACGCAGCATGAGATTAAATACGCAACATTTTAGAAACAACTCATGCAAACAGAGAATGGTGTTTCTCTCCTCGCCCGGAGACACACAGGGCGGCGGCTCTGAACGTAACCCACGCCATTTTGCCACAAACGATGAGGAGAACTGACAGAAGGTGGATATAACCATCATTTCCGTGCAGGGAAAATGTCCATCCCACCTTGAGAAGCCAGTGTTTGCACCCACAGAAAAGGCCTGGTGGGTTTGTTCTGGTGGCTGCACCACGAGTACATCTTCAGTCACGTTTCTGGAAATCTCGCTTCTTTTTTTTTTTGCATCCAGAATAAGACTGGTCTGAGTCTGGTGGGCACAAACCATCTCTGCAGATATTCGTGTGATGAAACAGTTGGCACTTTATGTCAAAATGTGTGCAATGAGGTGCTAATATCCTGGCATTTCTCTGGCATGTTTGTCCTTGTCTGTGGAGTGAGGGCTGAAGATTCCTCTGGCACTTCTTCCTACTCCAGTGAAAATGATATCTTCAAAAAAAAGAAAAGAAAAAAACCTTGAAATTCAGAGGCTCCTCTGCGGGTCTGGTTCAAAAGGGCCATATTCCAGGTCCAGGTTAACAACTGGCTGTGATTGTCATTAGTGCCGTGGCTGCGTCTTTTCGCCCGTGAAAGATTTTTGGTCAATCTTGTGTCATTTTTATGAGAACAGGTTTCTCCTCATTTAAAAAAAAAAAATGTAATCCTGATAAATGTGTAAAGGGGCTGAAGTTGCACACTGAGAGGCATAAATGGGGGGAAGCGGATGGGAAGCTGTTGACTGACCTACCTCTGCTAGCATGTCCTTGACGGAAGACATCATATTTAGACACACCAAACAACACATCTCCAACAACTCAATACAGCAGAAAACACCTCATACCCTTTCAGAGGGCAGGCAGATAGAAACTCTGTCAGCGGATCAGGCTTTTAGTGCTGCCATATTTGCCCTCTACTGTAAACATTAAGATTCACATCAGTATAAAAACTGTTGAACGAGTGTTTGATGTATGCCTGTGTAAATTCACATATGTAATCCCTGTATGAAGGTGTCACACTGGTCTTCAACATTCTACCATTAAAAGCTGAATTTAAAAAGTGTTTGATATATACCTGCTTCAATCCAACCTGCCACTTCCATGTTTGCTTTGACACTGTTTGCAATAAAAACCAAAAAATCAGAAAATGACATTCTGCAGAAGTCTAGACAGTCAGGCACGAAGAGAAAACAGCTCCAGGGATGGCTGAGCCGCTGTGTACATCTACATCCCAATGTCTCAAAGACATCCAGAAGTTAGGGAGGGTAAATTCAATCCATCAGGACATTTGTCAGTATATTACCAATGAGTCTGGGCCTCTTTGGTTTCCTTTTTAATGCAGATGCTCACATCACAGGAGGAGAGTTTTCTTTCACAAGACCCAAAACGCCGCTGATGCTGTAGGGGCCCCTGCAGTGACTGTCTTTAACCACACGAGGTCACTATTTCCCCAGGAATAGACCCAATAAAAACTGCAGAGAGCCCAACAGGAAAAGCAACTAATGTGGCTCTTTAGGCTGAAAGTCAGAATCTCTAAGTACCTCCTGACAGTACAGTCATTGTTATTTTGTTAAAAGCCATTTGGACTAGTCGAGGATATTAAGCAGAGGGACTCGGTAAGGCAGTGCTCTTGGTTCAACTCCCAGGTTTACTTTGACCTGCATTAAGAGAAGAAGAGAAGGGTTCTGTAAAACAGTAATCAAGCCTCCTGTTTCATGTAAAAATATGAGCAAATGTTTTTTTTACATTCCATCACCTCTATTACTCTCCAACTCATTAACAGAGACATGATAAAAGCAAACACAGCCTCAGAAGAAACATACAAAGAGCCCTCATGCAAGATGGTGAAACTGTCGATTGTGTTCTGTATATTGTGAGAACTGAGAAGAGTAAAGATTAAAAGCTTCAGGAGAAATGATGAAATTCATGGTGGTGCATTTGCTTGATCATTCTCTGATCTTTGAAATGATTCACTTGGTGAAAAGACTGAATTACAGTGTAGATTGTAATGTTTTACAGGATATCTAGTGGAGACCCGTGTACACAGTGCTTTCACACCAATCAGCAACAAAACAGTAAAAAAACAAACAGTTAAAAATCAAGCTGATTATCTCATTAAAGAATTAATTAATTAATTAAGTAAAGAACATGTAACGTTAGATAGAACCTCTCTGTATTTCTGTACAACAGAATCTACCTCAGTTTTCAACTGTTAAACACCTAATTCCCAGCTTTGTGTGTGTGTGTGTGTGTGTGTGTGTGCGCGCGCGTGTGTGTGTGTGTGTGATATTTGTGGTGTGTATTTTGCAAAGCAATTCCACTGGGATAGGAGATGCTTCCTCAATGGTTTTACAAGCCAGAGACAATAAACACAGCAACAGCTGTGGAATAATGATAACATATTGATAATGTTCATGTGTGCATGTGTGCACGTGTGTGTGTGCGTTTGTGTGCATGTGCACATTTATTTGGAAGATGTCCATCAGCGGTTTTAATGGCCGAAGGTTTTGTGTGCATGTGTTGTTTATGTTGATGCGCATGCATGTGCATGTGCATGTATGTGCACGTGCACGTATGCACACCGGTGCTCCACGGTCTCCCATGTGTGTTATTCTGTGGCTTCTACCGGGGTTGAAGATTTATGATCTGGGTTATGGTGTCCACGGGGGACACATAAAACTACAGAACAGCCTTTTATTGCGTTCGCTTTATTCCTGTTTCATGGTTGACACTTTATTTTTTATCTCCTGTTGCTCTTCAACTCCATTTTTCCTCTTTCTTTCCTCGCTCTGGTTTGCTTAGGCTCAGTTATTGATCACTTGTCTTCTGCGTTGGAGTCTCCAATATCATCTATTGTTGTTTTTAAGCAGCGTAGCTTTTGCGTGCCACTTGACAAAGTGAGACAGTGAGATGAATTTGGAGCTGTCTGACCGTCTCTAGTTCATTTCACGCCATTGTTTTGGCTCTCCAGTCCAGGATTAGCTGAAGGACTCTGACCTGTGCTTTCAGACTTAAGAAAAAGCCACATAAACTAGAGTTCGGCGTGCGAAAAGCAACAGCAGGCCGTCCCTCTCACTCTGCTCCCAGTCTGAGAACTAATTATAAAACAGCTTCTGAAACTTTCACGGGGGAGCACCTATTTGCCACTTGTGAGGAGAGTGATGAAAGCCCTGCTGCACTGATCACAGGTGAAATCTGGGTAAATTATTGTGCTGATTCAGCACCTGCACCTGTCATCGGAATCATCAATGGCCTCAAGCTATATTGGACAGGATGAGATGCAAACACTGAACTGATGGGGGAATTTAGAGTTTCCTGGTGTTTAGCGTGATTGACTTAGGAGAGATGATGCATATGAGTTTAATAGTCATTATGTAAACATATTCTGCCAGGCTATGTAATATAAATAAGCAGAGGAGTTCACTAGATACAGCTGTACAAGGTGTACAAAATATTCACAGTTCAAAAAAGATGGAGTATAAATGTTAAATCAGCAGCCTCCTGGTATAATATGGTTCTGGCAGGCTGCTTTATTCACCCCCGCCGTTATTATTTATGCTGTCAGGAAGTGTCACATGACCAGGATTAGAATATTTTGGTCAGAATGTTCTCAGTAAGAAGCCTTCATGACGCTAATTTGCGCTGAAGATCCTGGAATCGTCGCCTGCATTGTACAAACACTGCGGCATGTTTGAGTCACAGCTAACGCGATAGGTGGAAAATGACCCTCAGAGTTGTGATCCTTCAGCACCATAACACTGCCAAGTATCATCCTCGGTTTGATTTAATCCACATTTTTTCTCCTTAGAACCTTTCTACCTCATTTCTTTGCATGCTCGCCTGTGCTCAGGCACAAATTTAACTGGAGATTTTGCATAAATTTGCATTTTCTTCACCCTCTTTAAACCTCTCAATGTGGGTTTCTGATGAAAAACATCAGCAATGTTTATATATAGATGTGAATATAAAGTAAGCAGTGATATACTTACATGTACATGGGCTGTAGTTGAAGATGGGAGGTCTTCTGAGGCCCCTGGTAACCGTAGGAGTCAAATCCTCCTATAAAATCAACTGCACAAACACAGCACCAGTCAGAGGAATCATTCGGCTTTTATGATGACCAGCTGGGAGCCTCCCACCGTGCATGATTCACTGCACTAGCACTCTTACACCTACAGAAGTCTCATTAAGGACATTCTGTGAGAGAAACACAAAGTTTACTGCTGCTTTTTCCACAGCTAATCTGGTTTGGGAGCACAAAACCACTTCATGTTAAACCTCAATTGTAACAAAAAAGAATAATAAAAAAAACCCTGCAATGCTATTTTTAGGAGGAGGTCTTATGGAGCAGTGTATTTAGGCCTTAAGACTGTACTTACCGGTAACTCTTAATTTACCTTGAATAATTGCACAGACCTTCAGCAGCTGCCAGCATGTGGTGGCTTTCCACAGGCAGCAGAAGAGCAGTCTCTTAAAGAGATGATGCCTTGATAGACAATAGCTAAGTTTAGATTGTTTTCATAGCAGTTTCATGTCTGAATATCTGAAATGCTGATTTGTTGTCAGACTTTTCCTTTTCTTAAGTACAGTGAGCAGAGTTATCCAAGCGTGTGGGTCCTGCTCACTGTCCTTATGTGGGTTTTCTCTTTCAAAAATTCACAACACAGCAACAGGTCTCAGCTGTGAGCCTACACACAGCCGCCCGTCTGTCCATATGCGTGTGGCAGAACAGGCGATCTTTGTTAATCTGCTCAGTTCCTGCAACGTTTTGTGGACGCTCGGCTCAATACGGCGATCTGTCCCAGATCCCCCCAGTGGCGGAGCGGCTCCCTGTGAGCGGCACAGGAGTCCTGCTGATTCATGTTGCAGTCAAACACTCAGAGCAGAGCCTCTCCCATGTGCGACCCTTCGAACACGAGAGGAAATGGAGCCTGCAACTGAGCGTGCTGCCTATCAATCTGAGGCGGCCCAGTTTAAAGATCCTGCTCTGTTAGTCATGCAGGGTTTTCACTCAGAGGAGGAACCTCAAGAATATCTGCAATCCAATTTTATGCACATAATTCAAATTATGGTGGTGTTTAATGGCTTCTGCTCACAAAATGATGCTAAACACTTCCACTTACAGTAGGCAGAGACTGATGCATTTGATTAGTGTTTGTCCGACAGTAGCTGCCAGACTGATAACACTGATTATTATGATTAATAACCCCCAACATACAACCACGCGCACACATACACACACGGAATAATTATCAGAGTAATTAGCATTCTTAGCAGCCCAAAATCTTCATCGGTCCTCTGTGAGCATTAGCTTCTTCACCCAAGGCGCATTTGCGAACAAAGCGCCCTGATTATTGTTTAGTCTCCCTGAGCGCATTAGCATAGAGTTCTTCCCACAGTGGAAACACCAAAGTATCAAACAAGCACACCCATCTCTAGTACATTTATCAGCAGCGAGTCCATTAAGGTTGTGCAATCGGTAGGGGAAAAAAATAAGCTTTTTTGTTGTGTGGAAAATGAGAGTGTGATTTAATCAAATTTGATGCTCCTGGAAAAAAGACAGCAAAGAGCCCACGCGGCTGTTATTATTTTTTTCTCACAAATGTTGCTAAAATCTGATTATCATTTTGGAATGTTGGACATTAGACCACAAATACTCTACCCGAACAGGGCAATTTTGAATAAGTGAAAAGCAATCTCCCTCGACATCTTTAAAGCATGCTTTTATTTTGAAATTCCCACCGCACGCTTGTTTCACCACAAGTAACCTTATACAGATGCTTCAAAATTGATTTACCCTTTCCTTTAATCAGATTAAATTGCAGTGAAAACATGACATAACAACTTCACTACTGTCCTGGCTAGTCAAAAATTATTATTTTCATCTGCCACCCTGCGAGCAGGAGAATATGCATCGCTGACATGCCAAACAATATCACTAATTAGCCAGGTGAGTGGTATATCATGTTTCCTGTCATTGCTATGCTCGCTACAATGTTAAAAAAAAAGGATCCAGTGAAGCATAATTACACTCCACTAAAAGAGAAGCTCACAGACAGAAATCACTCAGACTCATCAATTCAATCTCTAATTTGCTTTGGGCAGAGAAGAAGGCAGGAAAACGTCTGAGTTCTTTGCTTTCATACGCTTCCCTCTGCTGCAGCCCCCATTAATTTCACTCTCAATATTTATGTCCAATCAAACAGCATCCTTAATTTACTGTTGAATAAGACATGCTTCAGTATTGATTCTGAAAAGCTCTGGCTGCTTTAATGGAATACCTAAACCCATGGCCTCTGGTTAATGGCCTCTTTTAACCCAATTAGCATTAGCATTTCATGTGCAAGTACAAGTCTGTTGGATTAAAAACCTAAACTTTATTTATATGGACTGTTTGAAAACCAAAGGAATTATATATGAAAGATTTATTATGGGCCAATTATATATGAAAGGATGATTTAGTTTTCTTATCCCTCTTCTCTATCTTTTACTGTGGTATGCACTATAGGTTGAATCTAGAGGTCAATAGAAGAACAAGAGGCATAGAAGAACCACAACCACCTCTACAGTCTTTAAGTCACTAAATTAACTATTCAAATTGACTTTTTTTCTGATTAGAGCCACAGCTTTAACAGTAGGCTTCACGCGACTGTTGGCGCAACTGTTCGGTATTTTTTAGTTTCCAAGTGTCCAGACAAACACGCAGGCCATGCAAAGTTTGATCAGGTCATTGGGGAAGCTTTTACAGGGTAAAAAAGAAAACTGTGCAACTGTATGTCAGCCAAGTTAAACTAGGAAGCTTTATATAAAGGCTCACTCCAGCCCGCGTCTTCATGCCGCCACAGTACAGCATCGGCCCACAAATAGCAGCTATAGCTTCTCTACAGATCCTACAGCACTGCAGGGAGACTATAAAGCTAGAAAGGTGACAAAGGGCAGCGTAGCAAATGCTCACGCAGCTGCAGAAAGACGAAATGTGTACATGCATGTGTGACCGTGTACTTACAGCTGTCCTCCTCTTCTGAAATGAGCTTGACCACATAGCAGGCGTAGATAAACCCCATCAACTGGAGACACAAAGACAGAGCTTTGATTACTGCTTTATGTCGGTAGACAGATGAAGAGGTAGACAGGTATGGAGAGGACAGACAGCTATAACAGTAGAAGCGCAGGCCTCAAACTGATAGCTGGAAGAGATAAAACAGGTGTTCGTGTAAGTGGAGCAGAACGGCGCTCTATTTTGTGCCGCTTTACTCACCAAAATAGAGCTATAGAGACGATGGACACACACACAAGCAAGCGCACACACCTTCAATGACGAATGCAAGGTTGCGCTAAACTTTCCGTTTTAGAGATATCCTGTTAATAAGAGAAATCCTCTCACAAAAGCGTGAAGAGACTGCCGTTAGTGAGGGATCACATCAGTCCGATATCGATCACCGAAAATGACTTTTCAGCTAATTCTTCTGCTTTTCTAACACGATGCTCGGGCAGATAGTTCCCTATTTTGCTGCCACCGCCAGATTGAAGCCCACACACTGCCACCCACTCCGACAGAGCTTTTGTTGTAGCAAAACGCAGAGATGTTGCTCGGGTAAGGCTGCGCCTGATGCATTAACAACCCTGGAAAAATATGGAACCCCTGGAAAAATAATGATGTGTTGCTGTTTGTATTTGTTTATTTATTGTTGTGCATGTGCTGTAAATGTTAAATGCACATGTGTGTGTGTGTGTTTGCAGCATTTGGACAGTGAGGAAACTGTCCACATCATAACGCTACCTTCGCTCTCTGGTCCCCTGTCCTATTGGCTTTCTGTTTCCAAGGCGACAATCAAAAAATGTCTGATTGGAGCAAGGAGGCAGTGAGGTGTGTTAACGTCTTAATACCCTTGCACCGATGGAAGTGGGAGCCACGAATGCAGCAGGGACGGACGGAGGATTACGTGTCAAGATAAACTCTCAGGCAACATATGAAACTGAAAATAACCGGCTTTATTCTTCAAACAAGTCCATAAGTGTGTAAAGAAGACACAGACCTGGCTGACATTCCATCAGCTGCAAGGACGTGTAAACACACGGGGGCCTGCTGCAAGTGTGAGCAATTTGAGATTCAGCGTATATCTCAAGGTCTCGACCTCATTTAGTCTAAATAATGATCAACCCCAAAAGGACCGCTCCCTCCTTCTTCCTTTCTCTCTTCCTACACATGACAATTTCCTCATTATCCCCCCTCGCTGTACCAAATTCAATACTGGTAGGTGGATTTAAGATGGAAAAGTCTTTTTTTCTCTGCAGCGCTGGTGAGAAAATCAACAGAGGGGTCAGAGGGGAGCATTAAAAAAGTGCCAAAAGAGGCCAAAACTTCAAATCCAAGTCTTCACCAAAACTGACGGCACTTTAACAAGACGTGTTCGTGTGGAATTTCGAACGTGACCTCAGGCTGCCTGCCCTCCGACGCCTTTCCAGCTGAACTGATTTAGTGTTTGGACCCACTTCAACCACAATTAAGTGGAAGCGTTGTTAAAGAGGTGCGTGGAGGTTTGTGGTGTATTCTGTCACTGGTGATAACGACTGAACCCGCTCTGTCTTCTGCAGGCTCATTGCCTCTGAAAATGACTACTGGGTGCACTCAGCACCCTGCAACCCAACGCATTTGATCAACCGAGAGACGGTGCGCATCTCTGCACATCAATATCCTGTTAATATTCTGGAAACTCAAGTTGTTGCTGTTGCCGCATGTGTCCATCATATCCTGCTTACAATAAGGCTGATTATATCGCCCGGCGATGCAAAGAAGTCCAGAAAAAGCCAATATTTTCCACAGACGTCTGACGTGTTATTTATAGTCGGAGTTCTGCAGGTTTGAGTCGGCGCCATTTGGACTTTTCAGTTAACTGGAACATTTCTACAGGACCCAAAGTGCTCCCGATGCTGATTTATAGACACTTTCACAAAGTTTTTCCTATTTTCATTTCAAATATTGCCGGGTTTATTTGGATTCCAATAAAGACTACCGGTAAAAGAATTCCGTGGCATCACCTGCTAAGTCTTGTTCGTTTGTCCCGGTCACGTTTAATGATGAATAATAATTGCTTAGTTGCTTTAATTGTCCCTTGAATTATTAAAATTTTAATTTTGTGTGCTGTCATCTATTGGTCGATGAATATTTAATGGCATTCACTATTTCAGCCGCCTCAACTGTTGTTTTTCTATCAACAAATCCACTTAACGCAGCCTGAAAGTTATGATAAGCTGATGAATTATTAACGGCGTATCAATAAAGATGAAAGTGCGGAGGTATGAGGGGATGTAGCCGCACTCATTTCTTCCCTTTTACTCGCAGTTTGCTGTAAACGTTTCCTGCTTTGAAGCGTCTCTCGGCATATTGGATGCATTCGATTCGAGCAAGCGCTCCTCGGGCAGACGCCGCTCCCAACCTTTTATCCGTGGATTAGGGTTTACCTAGACATCAAACCTGGAAGATGTTCAGTGTGACGAGTGGAAATGAGATAGTGGAGCCCTCAAAAGGGAGGCGGCTGGGGACAGGTATTCAATTACGGCCAGTAGATGCCGCCAAATCTGACCCACTGGAACTATCAAGGTCGTCGTCATCGCAGGTGCAAGAGGGTAATGGAGGGTGCAGTCCCTGCAGTCCCCTGAAAATAAAGATCTTGGATCTACATCAAAGCTTAATGAGTCATTTCTTGGCTCATTTTTCACCCGTCCAAACCGTTTAATCGAAATCCAATTAAATGCACTTTTTTTTAATATAATCCACAAACGGCCAAAATGCCAAATCAGCACATTTAGATTTATTCAAGTCAGTGTTTAATCATCAGCACCTGAGATAAAAAGGTCGGTGGATCCTAATTCTCCCCAAATTGGCCCAAATGAGCCCTTAAATGATATTTTGAAAACACCTGAAGTTCTGAGAGGAGGACTGGGAGACATTAGCCGAATGTCGATCCGCTCCGATGAGGACATTTCCAAAATGAATGAAGCCCAACAGATGCCACCAGGTGGACGCTTAAAGGTCGGTCACCCGGCGACGCAGCTCGCCCCCCACCAGCGGCGGCGGCGAGGAGGAGGGAAGCGCTGGCGCCACCCCCTGGCCTCCCTCCGGGTTTGCCAAAAAGGTGCAAGACAAAGAGTCCAGGAGATCATGGCATCAATCTGACTTATAATTAATTCTTTCACGTTCGGTTTTCACCCCCCGCAACTATCTGAATATTTGGGAGCCATTTTAATTGTGGCGCCGTTATCTCCTCTGTGCGATAATCTCATTTGTATTGGATGTTCGAGTCAGTGGGGAGAAAAGGTATTAATCTCTAACGAGAGAGCCGCCTGCGCCGCAGACAGATTCCACCACGCCGCACATGTCACCTTTACCGGATTGGATCAATTCCCGCGCTAAGACGACCGCTCGAGCAGCCGTGTGGTCGCTTTATTCGGCGAGATGAGAAGGCTTCGTCAGCCAGGCAAAAATAAAATCACCTCGTGCCGCAAACAATAAGTGTGACAGATCACTTTCATTTTAATGTGTTTGGGCTGTTTTTCTTGCAGCGTACGCGACTAGCAGCGGCAAAATATGAATTATGAAAGACAAATAAAAATAAGCAGCTCCCGTCTGGTTGGGCCTTCAATCAACTGGAGTCAGAGCGCTTAATTACCAGAGTTGTGCGTCACTTAAATTCACTTTAAACCTGGTTTCTATCCCAAAAATGCATCAGTTTATTCTCATCATAGTTTAATCATCATGTATGCATTATACCCGACTCCATTATGTATTTTAATGAATCGAGGATAAAAATATTAGTACTGCACGCTCTAAAGTGCACATTGATAAACTCTGCTGC
The DNA here is from genome assembly GCF_901000725.2 of Takifugu rubripes. Lineage (NCBI taxonomy): Eukaryota > Metazoa > Chordata > Actinopteri > Tetraodontiformes > Tetraodontidae > Takifugu > Takifugu rubripes. The sequence continues at coordinate 7,171,989 of NC_042300.1, read as the reverse complement.
AGTTATCAGACTTCCCACTGGCGTGTGGCTTTGCAGATTCCTCCTCATGCACTCGTTATCCTGTAAATTATCTTTAGCCACGTGTTGCATGCAAATAGTTGCACACCTCTGCTGGGCTGTGAGTTATTAATAAAGCTTGCACACAACTTAGTCAGCTAATTGACTACATGCTCTGTTTTGGTTCATGGTGCCACCACTAAAATATCAAATAATCCAACAGGATTTTCTCAATTGACACCAAATTTGGGAATATTGAATGCAACAGCTAGATATAAACCCGTATCCTTACCCAACCCTTTCAATCGCTACACTCCTATAGTGGCCTCTCACCGTCTGGTCATTGCTTCTCTATTAGAAATTCTTTATATTAACACTTGTAGTCACATGTAACCTCAAATGTGGTTGAATTAATAGAGTTTTGTTTTATATATCAGCGCTCTAAAATACAATGGAAGACTTGACTGATTCACGCTTATTTCTCATTAGTCTCAGTCCTGAAAGATCCCAATCTGTGAATAATTTGAAAACAAATCTGCTGGTTTTCATGAATACATTTTGACCCCAAACATCATCCGTGTACGCACACAACAACAACAACGTCACATTCAATATAGGCAGGAAAGATGAAAATAATCATACACTTTATATGCTAATGAGTCTATTTCACTTTCAAAATGAGCAACCCAGGACACTCTTCTAGTTTTCTTCCACACCATAAATATTAGCTCCTTATGGTTGGGGTGGGGACTTTAAAATTATTGCACTGCTGGCTAAAATTACAGGCAGTGCAGCAGATAGTAGAAATTCAGCTCATTTTGGCATCATCAGTGTCAAACACACAAAAACCTTCAGAAAATGATTCTATTTGATGATTCAGAGAAGGGGAACCAGCTCTGTCTGACTCATTATCTCACTGAGGTTCATTTGATGATGTGGAGTGAGAAAAGGCCGTTACCCAGCTTTACAAACAGCTTTGGATGAGGTACGTTGACTGTGCCAGCCTAAGGTCCTCAGGAATGAAAACATATTACCTCTGGGGAGATGCTGTTCATTACCACTGCGTATCTAGTAATCGGTGTATATTCTGTCTGTAAACTGTTGAGTCCTTGCTAATAGATGCTGCGTGCAGCATAGCTTGATGATAATTTTCATCATGACATTTTGGTATCAGGATTATTCAACTGTGTGCAGAGCAGGGACGTTCACGTGACTTCCACCCCAAATATAAATGGATAAATGGATAAGAGACAACAACAACAACAACAACAGTAGGTGATTGCGCTGATTGGTTCCTGTAGTCGGCTTTAAAACCCTATTAATGACTAATCATTGTGTACTTGCTGGCATGTTAAAACAAACAGGCAGCTGGAAGCCTCACCTTAGATGTGTGTTTATGTGTGCATGCGTGGTTGTGTGCGTGTGAAGAGTGTTTTTCCCCTTGTGCTATTAGCAAGTAGCGAAAAGCTGGGAAAAAAAGCTGTAATGACACAATCTGTCAACAATCCTTCTCCCTTGAGAAGTCAAGCCGAAGCTTAGATCTGTGCACCAAAGTGTGAAGAAATACCCACGTGTCCCGTGTTTTTGTGGAGAGACAAATTCAACCGTTTCATGTAGCGGCAAAGGAAGCTGGAAACTCGACACAGAATGAGCTCAGTGAGGTCGGGGCCTGCGTCCACGAAGCATTGTTACTGGCACAGAGCTGCTGGCCCGACTCCGCTGAGATGAAACGCTTGAGTGATAAAAAAAAAGTGCAGCGTGTCCTTTCTGACCGACATCAGATCAGCTGATAACTAATCAGTCTGTTAGCAGGAGGTTGATTAGGTTGGGGAAAGAAAAGCCTTCCAGATGTGATAAAAGGTTTACTGTCAGCTGCCCCTCTTTAACCGGCCTCTTATATCTCTGTTAGAGATTGTTTATGCTTGATAAACCTCACCCTGAACAAGCTTCTCATTCTCCCCTTTAGTTACCATGGCGATGGCCGACCAGTTGTGCCCCTGGCCGACACTTATATACTGTATATATGTCTGCCACAAGACTAAGCAACAATATTAACATGAGCGCTTCTTTAATGGTTTTGACTGTTACCATCAAGAACTAAAAATCACACAGCAAGCAAACGAACCAAACGGAGGCAAACACGGCGTGATGAAAAGGCTGAAACGTCAGCCATTTACTAATTTCAAAATGGACGCTAGGTAACCATGAAACAGGCAGCAAACCAGTCGGAGCTGCTAAGTACCAGTTCCCCAGTAAAACCACGCCAGTGGTTCACCAATGACAGCGGAGCCAGCGGACGGTCCAGTCTGTTGCGTCTGCGCAACAGCCAAGCATGACAGTGTTTCCACCCATTAATTGCAGCAGCCAGCTACATGTCGGCTTGGCGGTCGGCCACACTATAAGCACCGTCATCGATTGACAAGGAGCTCACCGCGAGGGGCAGCGGGACAGCGACGGCCCTGCCAACCCAGGGGAGGAGGTTGCACCACTCCACTACCCTCTCTCCCTTTCCTGATGATGGAAGGGCGCAGGTGCTCGTATTAAAGCACTGGTTTGTTTGCCTCGCTACCTACATCTCTGCTAGCGCATCATTCATTCGCAGCCTTTACATCTCCTCTGTGCTGCTTTCTTTGATCCGGCTTGTAATCGCAATTTGACAGTGGAGGAGAAGAAATGCAGAGAGCATTTGGCAGGAAGACAGGAAGAGGAAGGCAAAACTGGGATAGAGAACCCAGCTCTGATGGAATATACATAAATTATTCAACAACGATGAGGGTGCTTTAACTTAATAGAAGCTAAAATAGTATCCTAAAATTGGCAACATTAACCTACCTCAACAGACAAATGTTAGCATTTTAAACATTCCTCCTCCTCAGAATTTACTGCTCATAGAAGAATATAAAAGTATCAAATGTTTTGTCAAATGCTGGCTAGCCATCAAAAGCAGGTTGGTTTAGCCCAAAAAGGGCAAATAATTTGATTAAAACCCTGATTCAAAACTTTAAAACATCCCATATTCAAGAGTCTCATGTGAACCACACTGAGATGAGCATAATTGCCCCCTACAGTCATAACTACTCCATAAATCCAGATTAATGACAGGAATCTCCTAATGCTGATATATAAGCTGAGCACCTACAACGGGCCTGCGAGTGAGAACCATTTAGAGGAGCTCAAACACTTACAGCCAGGAGGATCTGCAGCGAGGAGTGAGCCACCTCGATGAACTGGAAATCCATCAAACAGCCAGATATAGATATATATCTGTGGTCCTCGGGTGCCCAAGACGGGGGAGGGCTGATTGGCGTCACCCTGCACCCTGGGCCGTTCTCCATCCACCAGGAGCGATGCATGGACAGGTTGAAGGTCAAGACGAGGTCAGAATCCTGAGAGGGGACAGGGAGTCGACATCAGCATCAGATCATAAGCAAATTAGATGAAAAGCATTACGTCACCCTGACATCTGAGAGGGTTTTTTCTAGGACTAAAATTAAGTCTCAGTCTCTTGCTTCCAATCATCTGGGATCATTCTGGCTGGATCTGAACACAGGCGGCGAGAAAGGAGGGAGAGGGATGAGGGCAGAGAGAGGGTGGAGACTCAGCTTTGGATCTTCAAGCACAGATGATGATTGAAGATGAAGAAGAGGAGATCCCGCTGTCAAGGCTGAAATGGACTTCTTATGTTGTGCTTTAGCGCTTGGCCCCCTGGACCAATTTCAGTCCTGGAAAGTTTGGACGCCAACTTTCATAAACTTGCTGGAGACAGTAAGCAGATTTGATGCGACCAACATACTCGTACTTCACCTGTCCCGCTTCTCTTCCCCCTACATGAACATCTATCACCCCTCATCTCTCCACCCCCACTATCATTCATTGTGCCCTCTCTTCTTTCACCCTCTTTTTTGCATAATGAGCAAATGCCTCATTAGCGCAAAGCTCAGATTAATGTCCTCGCTTCTTGTTTACTGCCATTCCTAATGAGTGAAATCTCTAAATTTCTCTCTCACTTCTCTCTGTCGTCTGTCTCCATTCATCTATCACTCATCCCCTCCTTTCATTTGAGCTGTCTCTCTCCCCTTCACCTCATTTTTTAAAATATTTTTTTCCCATTCATGGCTCCCTGTCTTTCTCTGGTGTGTGTGTGTGTGTGTGTGTGTGTGTGTGTGTGTGTGTGTGTGTGTGGGCATAATTTCACTGCAGTCTCTATAATTGAGTTTCTAATGAGTCCCCTCAAATAAACACACAAACACAGAAGTAATTATCAGTGAATAGCCAAATTTGGCATCTTCCTCGTGAAAAAAGAGCGACTAATTATGAAATATTCTCTTATTTCAGGGAAAAGAATATATTTTGATGGATATAAAAGTTCTTTTCAGTGAGGTCTCAGCATGTAAAATAAAGAATGAGGACTAGTATCAAAGAAAACACCCATTCTTTACTGATCGCATTAATTACATGTATGTAACAGATTGACATCCTGCACAAAGGATCTGAGGCAGACCTTAAGTCACCTGCCAGTGGAAAAGAATGAAATGGCTTCCCGGTACCAATGCATTGATGTTATATTCTGGAATTCATTCAGCATCAGAGCTGCAGCATAATGTTCAGATCCTAATCTGCACTGGGAGGGATTGGAGATTGAGCTTGTAACCTCAAACAGAAATACCGGCTGGATTAATATGTGAATCAGATTGAGGATCTGTGGAAGATGATTATGTGTGTGGATCTGCAAGTAAATTCCATTTCTTCTGTCTCTCTCACTCTCTAACCTCAGTTTGTCATAGTCTCTCTCTCTCTCTCTCTGTCTAGCTCGCACACCCACATCTTCTAGTTTGGTTGAGGATCAATCACTCATGTTCTCGGGTCTTTGTCTCCAGCTGTGAGCTAGTGCTGCTTCATTGAACCACATCTGTTTTTTCGGGTGCCTTTCTCTTGACCTCTTCCTCTTCCTCCTCTTCCTCGCCCTGCTCTCCCTCCTTCTCTGAATTTACCCTTCATTTTCCACTTCTCTGTTTTCCTTTGTCTTTGTCTCCCAAGAGAGGGAGAGACAAAGGGGAGGGGGGAGAGATGGCATTTCCTCCAAAGGAGCTGATGATCAACAACAAGTAATGTGCTTACAGGACTACATGAAGGCAATTTAGACTCAAAATAAGGACAAAAGCAGCTCAGTATGAAACTAAAAATTAAAACAAAAACCGCTTGTGAAAAAATGATTCTATTTCAACACTAACAATTAGAAAAATGTGGCAAAGGCACAAAAAAAACCAGATGTAGAAGCGCTTGTTTTTCCTTCTCTTCCCTTTCAAAAAACCTACCAAAGAAAACACAGAAGCCACAGCCTGAGATTCCTTCCTTCTAAAGTCAATTATTCAGTCTATTAAACACAGCCTCCACCTGCAACGTACTCTATATTTCCATCATTCTCTCTGTGTGTCCAACAGCTTCTATTTCACCCCAATATCATCAGTCACGGTGCATCACTGTATATTGTTTTGCTGTGATTTCCCATGGGTCTCAGTTCAGGCCTTAACCCAGAATGCCTAAAGCACTTCTGTCCCTATCAGATTGGTTGGGGGGGGGGGGGGTTACAGATTTCACATGCATGTGAAGCGATGTGTGGAAAATTTAACAGATCTCAGGCCTGACCTTAACCACTCCTAGGCCATTACCATCCTCAGGCAAATACCTCGACATGAGCATTTCGTCCTCCTTCCTTCTTTCAGGGCCAATTATGAGCGAGTACCAACGTATGTGCCAGATGGGTTCCACAGCTGCATAAAGAAGGCGGAGGCTAATTTACGCCTTGAATGGGTTAATTAGGTCTTTTGAGAAACACATGAGCCACAACAGTCATACGCCAGAGCTTTAATAAATCTTTATGTCTACACAAAAGAATGGTAATAAAAATAGAATGTCTGAACCCATGTGGATGTAACGAACAGAGCAAAAGTATAAGGTGGTTTCAACCAATCGCGTGCTGCCTGAAATCCTACAGCGCTGCGCTGTTCTGCTGTTTCTCCTCTGTCTGAGAAGGTCCTGGAAGAAGAGCAGAGCAGGGTCTCTTACTCATCACTGTCAACATTCAGCTAAGAAGAAAGGAGGATTGGTATGAACCTCTGTCTCTCTGTGCAGCCCCGATTTGTGTCCTCTCTACCCTCAATCTCTTTTAGTTTCAGTTCCTCCCGTTTCTCTTTACTCCAAGTTTCCCTTTTATCTCTCATCTCATCATTTTCCCTTCTGTTACAATTCTGTCCATCACACCTCTGTTTGTGTGTTGAAAACTGATGGCTAGAACACTGGGCTGGTTGTGCATTGGCTTTGTTTCCCTGGCTGATAAAATAAATGGCAGGTTCGCTCTTTTTTACAAGGCTCGCAGTGTAAAAAGATAGACACAAACAGGACACGCACACTCAGAGTCGCACACTTGGACACGTGCTGTATGCAAAAGCGCATGTGGAATAAGTTGATAACACTCCTACACAGCACCCCACCTCCTCGGTGAATGAGTGACAGCTGAGTGTGGTGTGCGTCTGTATCTGTGCATCATCTAACACCCAGAGGGTGGCTGCATCTTTCATATGCCACAGTGGCCTACTGACAGCTCTCTATGTGTGCGTCTGTGTGTGCGTGTGAGAAAGAGAGAGCTGAATATGGGAATGCGAGCGTATGCAACATGGTGGCAGGTCTCTCTCCCCGGGCTCTTCTCCAAACCTATCAGGAGTGTCACATCTGAAATCTTAGAAATAATAATTTCATGCTATTGCTGCTGTATTAGATAGCGAAAGAGTGACTGACGGGGTTGGGGGGGTTGGGGGGTTTGGGGAGCTGACTGCTATAAGGCAGGAATCTCTGGGGGAAGCTGAAATTACTGGCAAACCAGGTTGCACACCTTATCTTGCCTCTGGGGCAATAAAGATGGGAGATACACACTAGATAGAAAATCCCATCCAAGGCAGGGTAGAAGGTAAAAATGCTGTAACATGACTGGGATGATTTATCAAGCAGTCTCGTCAAAAAAAAGACCAAATGTTTAGTCCCTTAATACTAAATCAGAAAACACACAAATCCCCGACACATTCAGGAGAAGTGTGGCTTCCTAGGAGTCACAAGTGGCGCTCACATGAGCCAGGCAGCTCGATCGGAGTCCCCAGTATCTCATTTCTGCTAAAACTGTTAAACTACCTGGAGAATTAAATGGGTTTTACACAGTCAACCAAACTTTTTCACCAAATGTTGAGTAACTGACTGAGTGCAGGTGTGAGCGGGACAATACCACCGACTCAACGCCGACACTCAGCGTTCTGTGAAGTGATACTAATGGTGCCTCATCGGAGCCGTCACTCATATTGTAGCTGTTCCATCGACAAAATCTACCTGATCTCCTGATTCAGGGCTTCAGTTTTAAACCCTCAACAAACTATTCAGGAACAGTTTGTAGGTTAGACATAATCTGAGTGGCATCTGATGCATTATGACCTTTGACCTGCTGCCCCAGACAAGGGGTATTATAGACAAACATATGTTGCGGCATATTCACCTTTAATCCACCATACAACTGCATCAAGGGTGTGATTAAATAAATAAATATGGAGGAAAGGAGAGCCTGAAATGGATGTGTGAATGTGGAAGTGAGTGAGGCAGAAGTTGAATGAGGCTTGGATTTGGATGGAGCTTTGCAAAAAAAGAAAGGATGAGGAGGTGATTAGAGGGAGAGGAGGGTAGTACAGAGGAGATGAAGAGGAGAAACACACAGGGAGAGTGAAAGAGGGAGCAAGAAACGAGGAGTTGACACCAGAAAGCAACAAAAAAAGATTAATAGATTTTAGTATCACTGAGTTATTCCAACCCAGTTCAGGGGGAACAACGAAATCAAGGCTAAGCAGGGGAAATAAATCACCTTCTCTTCAGGTTTATCTTCTTGGCACAGACGGAGCTGAGGCAGCTGCTAATGTTAGCTGTAGCACTAGAGATGGAGACAGCTGCAGCAAACCAGATTATCTGCTCAACACGACAATCAATGCACATCATTGGGGACAGCATTCCATATCATTGCGTAATGTTAACCGTGTCTAGTTGAGGACAGCAGAGTTAATCAATAAGCTCTTTGAATCATTAATAAGTGGATGATGAAAAGTGGCTATTAAATGCTAATGCTAACAGTCTCAGGAAGTTGCAAATACAAAACGATGCAAAATCAGCATTTATTCTGCTTTTCTTTAGTCCTTTTTCCATGAAAAGGTGCAGGTTTAAAACGAGAAATCTTTAAAATCACGAATTTCCTGCCAAAAATCAGATACAGAGCAGATATTTCTTTGCTATTTTATGTTTCCAGGAGTCTGTTTGTTGTGACTCGGATGCAGCCCTACTGGTTCCATACACAGCCTGGTGTGATAATACCCTTCAGGTCAGTAAATAAGCCTTGGCAGGTGATAGATCTGTTCCCAAATAACAGCTGGCGAATCTGAAAAGGGGTGGGCGGAAATTATGACCCCCCTCCTTCGCTCAATAACTGGGTCAAGGATGATTTGCCCTTGAGTGAGTTTCAAGAAAGCCGTTCTAGTCATGAAACCAAGCTGTTCAACATCTGCGGCATGTGATTAGACAGCAGGTAGTGGATAAAGATGTTAACCGGCTATTCCACTCTTGTTGCTAAATAAACCTGAAATAATAATATTCTTATATACTGGTACGCTTTAGTACCATTAATCTGATTATTTAACTTTGAAATTCAGATTCTGCAGCTTGTGTATCATCAGATAATTTAAGAGTGGGAAAAAAACACAGAAATAGAGAGATTTTCAGATTAAACTGAGGCATTTTGTTTGTTGTATGTGTAAAGAGCTACTGACACAGTCTCTGTCTGATGATTAAAGAAGTTGAATTGGGTTGACTCGATAACATGAAATTCAAGCTAAAATGATCTGATTTGTTGATGAGGAGCTGACGAGGAACAAAGCCAGCCTCAGCGGCATGCTGCCGATAACAGGGAGGCCATTACTCAGTGTTTTGTTGAATCAGAAGCTTGTGGACTGCATTTCCATCCCCCCAGTAACAAGGTGATTTGTTAATCTGCAGAGGCTTGAACATTTCTAGAACAGTACAACTCCTCTTTGCTGGTCCTGGAAAACCTGGTCCAGGACAAATCAAAGTGTAAGCAGGCTCGTATTTAAAAATAATGCAAAAATAATCAGTGATCCTCCCACTTTCACATGTTTAACAACCTGTGCTTGTACCCATGTAGACATTATTGCATTATTAAACAGTTTTGACCAGGGGATCAGTGAGGTTTACCACCCAATACATGCTACCAATAAGTTACTGAGCTTCATTTGTAAGCTAATAAGCCACAACAAGCACAGAGGCTGTGTGTTTGTTTGCTTCAGCCTCTGACTGAACTCATCACTCACCAGAGACCAGTTTCCCCCTCCAGTCTCTACTGTTCCTCCTCTCGTCTCTATATATTCACAAACAATTCCCCTTCAGTCAGCAGTCAGCGAGGACAAACACGGGCTAATTATGATACATTACCCTGAAGCCTACATGCAGGTTGAGAAGCAACACTGAAGATCCTATTTCTCTGTCTGAAAGTTCTAAAAACAGTAAGCTGAGCTCTCCGCGTGTTAGCAGGGAACACGGTGTGCAGATCAGCCGGTAGCAGATTTGTGAAAAAGAGAAAAAGCTGAATATTATTTTAGACTAAATGAATCCCGGTGAGATCTTCTGTAAATGGCAGAAATGTTGCTATATGTGAAACTGCATTTAGCTTTGATGCAAAAGGCTGATTGAGTTCTATTTGCCTTTACTTTTCTGTCTACAGACAATTAAGTGCAGCTAAGAGAAGACTATTTCTGTCTTATTTCATAGTCTAAGTGACCAACGCCAGCGGGAATTAGAACAAGCAGCATTAAACAGCTTCCTTACCTCCATCACAACTACAAACTTTTACAAAATTTCAGGACTTTTCCATTAAACATGCAGAGGGTGAGGCCATCTATTATCTATGAGAAACAGTAAGTGGTTCATTAGGGCTGATAGTGACCAAAACCCCACAGCTAATTCTGGTGCTTCACTGTTTTCAGTCAATATGTCAATTAGAGGAGCCCAGATCTCTATCTGAAGTCACACCCTTGTGCTGCGGCGAGAAGGTGCAGACGGGGCCGTAGTTTCTGTGATGTCCCCCGGTCTCCCTTTTGTGAAAGCCTTAAAACAAATACTTCCTTACCCTGGACAGATCTCCGACCTCCAGGTAAAAGCAGATGATGAAAACGTTCCAGGTCATCCACATCACCAGCCAGGCTGCGTACTGCGGAGACAGACCATCGATCATTGCATTTGGACAGAAAACACACGAACAAGATTTCTGACAGAGCTCACAGGAATTTGAAGTCAACTTGAATCTTGCCTGCGTGCGCGTCAAACTCACCCCGGTGACATATCGCGGCCTGAACTGAATCGTGCCGAACAGGCCGAGAATGACAACGATGATGTGCAGGAAGTTGGTGAGGATGGGAGCCCACTGGTAGCCCAGAAAATCTATCACCTGGCGCTCCAACACGCTGACCTGAGGAGGAAGAGGAGGAATGGGTGAGAACCAACCTGCCGGGGGACTGGAGCGGTTCCTTTTTCACAGGGAAGTGGATTTTCACAGTTAAAGAGCAGGCGAGATGGAAGATGGCGAGAAAGCTGTGATCAGTCTCACACTCCTGCTAATTTGAAATAGCTGTTGATCTGCCTTAAAAAACCAAAACCCACCGTGTCGACATAGGATAAAAACACTATTTCTGAACTATTGGGGATACTTATGACACACGTCCCATGTGTGGGGAGATCACAGGAGTGCATCCACCCATGTGTGAATCACATGTCAGGGCAAGTCTGCTGTGCTTGCACTTGACAACACCAGCTGTTATTGCACACACTGGGCTCAGCTGGCACCACAATGAGCTGCCATGTGTGTGTGTGTGTGTGTGTGTGTGCGTGTGTGTGTGTGTGTGTGTATGTGTGTGTGTGTGTGTGTGTAACAAAGTGAGAGAAAGAGATTTCTATAAAACTGCGTTTTATGTTCTCATCGACACCCCCCACAAACGAGCCATTGAAGGAGTGAAAGGCCTCCCGGCCCATTACTGAGGCCCTCTGGGGGCCCCTCTTCCATCAGCAATAATCTAAACAGTCTTCACTACAGCTGACACACACACACACACACACACACACACACACACACACACACACACACACACAAGCAAACCCACAATAAGTCATGTTCAAACAAAAATGTGTTGGGAAGGAAAAAGGTGTATGTGCCAACCCCTTTGATTTGGGATAGTTATTAAAACATCCCATAGGGCCACCCACCAAAGTTAAAGCAGGTCCTCATTTTTAAACCTTGGCTTCTAAAGAAGAATATTCAAACCCAGACCATCTGTTCAGCTACGACGCATTTGTCTTTTCATGCTAAATTCTCATTATGTGGCCCAGCTGCAACACAACTAACTTCTGCTGCCTCACTACATCGCTCTTTGTAATTGAGTCACCAAGTTCCCTTAAGAGACAGGAAATAAAGACGGCACGCAGACCCCTGCTGCTGTGATCCAATACGCAGGATGTCAGGATCACAGCATCAAGGGGGGGGGCTTCAGATAAGATGTGAAGTAACCTGTCCTTTCGACTCAGATGCTGCAGACTCTGACTCCAGAGCAGCCATGACGGTAGCAGATATGGCAGCTTTATGACACGTGTACCCAATGAAAGGGGTCCTTTGGGACCTGCAGGGACAGGCTTTGATGCTGTCGGAAGATCTGTTCATTTCAGTCCTGCCGCATGAAGCAGAAGATCAGGAACATGATGGTATTCAGCTGGGCTAGCAAGCTTACAAAGCTGTCAGATTGGGGAGGGATGTCTGTTGGGATGGGTGGCCGCAGCTGAACCCAGCTAACATATCCTCTGTGGAGGCGGCTGGTGATGGAGACTCGGAGGAAAAGTTGTACAGTGAGCAGAAATGTCAGAGGTAACCCAGGCAACCGTTGCTCAGGGGATGAAACAAAGACAGGAGTCTGGGTTTAAACCATGTTGTTCCCATGATTGTGCAGGCTTGAAACCAAAAGTTAAATCCAGATCTGGTCCCAAGTGGCCTCAGGGATGGGTTAAGGTTGGGATAGGTTAAACACAGAGGTCCAAACACACTCAACAACTTAATACACTGCAAATCAACTAAGCATCTATCAGTTATCCTCTGTGGTTTCAGTGTGAGAAGAAGATACTCTGAGATGCTCCAGTTATTGTTGAGACGCCACATAGTACATGAGGACATAGACGGCTGAGCACAGAAGTAAAACAGTTTTCTGAGTGTTCATGGCTTAGGCAAAGCCTAAAGAGGACTGTTCTGGAGTGGGAACCTGAGAAATATATGCCTGTTTCCTGAAACTGGCAGGCAATTTGGTGGAATGTCAGCAATATGCATTGGTCACCGTAGGCCAAGAGAAAACTCTCAATTTAGCATTTGATCAAGACAAACACCCACCTACAATCTTGAGCTCTGGGAGATTGAAATTGGTATGAAAAAGAGCCTTGTGATCTCTCAAATGGCTGAAGTACATAGTAGGAGAATTTTCATGTTTAACAGGGTCTTAAATACCTTAACAAGAGTCTAAACTCAACCCAAATATTTTTTTAATTGATTAGGTAATGAATGATAGAATAATATCAATGAAGTATTATTACACCAGAGAGGGAGAGAGATGCACCATGTGGGCTTTATGAGATGGGACTGGGTCATAAAAGAGTCTTTAATCTTAAAGAGAAAGAAAGACCAGAGGAGAAAGGAGAGAAAAGGACAGCAAGGGACAGAGAGGCAGCGCAAAAGATCAGATAAAAAGGTCCCAAAAGATGGAGAGGTGATTAAGATCCAACATTTACCCAGGGAAGAGGAAAAGATGAGAGATGATATGAGCGAGAGAAATGGAAAATCTCTCATTTGCTATCCCTCGGTTCCTCCATCCTCACCTCCTTCCCTCTCTGGACAACTCACTGCAAATCTCTCATCTTTTCATTTCCTCCCCGCACCGTTCATTGTTCATCTCGCAGCCCCTGCGATCTCGCCTCCTCTCCCCTCGTACATATTTAATATGCATTCATCTCTTACCAGATCAGACATGTCAGACAACAACAAATTACCTCATCGGGGCTCTTCCCCTCCATTGTTCCATCCCTTTTCCTCCATTACTGCACCACAATCTTCAGCACCCTTTGCCTAATTCCCTGCTTTTCCTGCACCATCTAATCTGTGTAGGAACTTCGGATTTAACGGCATCTTTATGCCTCTTTGAACAAACTCCTTTTGCTGTAAATGTCAAATATATGTGCATTTGCGTGTCACTGTATATTTCCCAGTGCTGTATGTGTAGCAGCAGCCTGCTGGCAGCTCAAACTCCCTTCTCACAATAAGTGCCCCTCTAGTGTCACTTTTCAGTGTGGCTCTTAAATAAGTATTCAGTGCATGTTGATAGTGCGTGCTAAGCTAGCCTGCTTTTGCAAACTTCAACCAATATTTGCCAAATGTGGGCGTAATTGATGTGAAATGCAGGCAAGCTTCAGAAAGCAAAGATTTCCGAAGATGAAAAGCAATGTTACAGGACATATAGCGCTGTCTGGGGGAAATGGTCTCACCAAGCCTCCTTGTTTGATACGCTGGGAGTGAAAATGAGCTGGAAAGGCAACAGTAATGAGTGTCACTGCACTTATTAAAAAATGTAGCATACTGCCTATTACTGGACACAAATTGGTGAAAGCGTTTCCTCTTTTGCTGTCTACGCAAAAGTGGTGAAAAGGCTCTTTGTCTGCTGGCTCTGTTGCTTTCCTTTTCCCTCGACCCTGTTATGCTTCCCTTCCTTGTTACATCAGCGCTTTAGCTCCGACTTTTTGCTTCCTTCCCTGACCTTTAAAAAAGTGCTGATCAATTTCAGCTGTTCATCCTATTAGAGGGGAGAAGAGGGGCGAGATACCAAGCGACGAGGAGAGGTGGTAAAAAAAAGAAGAATGTAAGAGGGCAAGGAGAAGGTGTCTGACAAATGTTTCAAGAATCGCACAGCAAGGATGGGTACAAATTGGGAACATATCATGGCAAATGTGTGACCTTTTCCCTCCCGAGCTCTGATTGTGAAAGCACATTTTTTCAGTCACCGTATTCATTGTAATCTTTATTCCTCCAATAAAAGCAATCGTGGTGTACTGTTAACTTAATTAAGGCCGCCTGGCTGTACCATACTCCTCAGTGTACAGGAAAAAAAAGCAATCTTCTATCGATTTGTTTCACACAAAGATCAATTCATCTCCATTGGAGGCTATTAGGGACCATTTGTGGCTACTTAGGGCTCAGAGAGAGAGGAAATACGGGCCAGGCAAGCTGGAGGGTAAAATAAATAAATAAATAAATCAAAGAATTTAAAGCAAAGGGAAGCAAAGGGAGCGGGGTGAATGAAAGAAGCTAAAAAAAGACAAGAAAAAAGGGAAAATCAACAGAGATGATGGACAAAGTGGAGGAAAAAAACCCTCCATTAAGGATCCAATTACCCTTCTCATGCTCAGTCACTGTGAGCACAGCATTTGGACCCATAACCATAATGTCCATCAGGCACAGACCTCGAACTGAATCTCTCCTACTTAAATGAAGATCACACGGCGGCCATTAGCCTTGTAGAATTAAGGCCTTGGCCATAAATTTATAACTATTATAACATCAGTTTCACGGGAATCGGCTCTGGGAGGGATCCGTGGCGATGACTCACGCCTGCGATGTGTTTCTTCGCTCCAACACTCCAGGGAATTGTGTTAAAGTGTCCCTGATGTGCACCTTTGCTTCGATGGGCTTTCCACTCTGGTGAAGATTATCAACTTACTTTAACTTCAGTTACTAAAACATAACTCTGCAGTGGGAAAAAAAAAAAATTATCCTCCTAATCCATGTGCCACATGTTAGATTTAACTTGAGGAATTTCTCCAAGATCTTTGCACCTCATCGCTTCCTGATACATTTGTTTTTTGACTGTATGTGTCACAGTGGTTGATAGATGGAAAAAGGGGGATGTAGTCGGTATTATCCAGAAACAACAAGTAAGCAGCCTGATGCATCGAGTGGAAGGTGGAGAATGACCACAATGGCGGCGTTTCCCTGTCGAGGAGCGTCCGAAGGCCCGTGTTTATGGTTACTCAAATATAAACCACAGTTCCAGCAGCGTACTTAATGTGATGAGGAAGTGCCAGCCCACAGGCAAAATGCAGTTTCTACCCCAGATTTGCAATAATACGCTCCAGTTGAGGTTGCACAGATGTCTGACGTGCTTTAATGGAATGTCAGAGGAAAGGACAGACTATGCAGATCTTATTTGTGCAGCCAAACCTGAAAAGCCACAAAGGGTATTACCCTTTCGCTAAAACGGTGCCTGCGTCTTCTTGTCATTTTTTTTTTCTTTTCCAAAGCCCAGCTTTGAATGTCACTAACAAAGACCTTCAGCGCGACTCCAGCTGAAATATCAGAGCAGGGTGGGGCCACGTGATGTTTCACTCCACCGTCTGAGATGTTTGTAGGTGGACACAATGATTTCACCTATTAGCTCAATGGGCTGTGCTGTTGCTGGACCATTGACTTCACAGAGCGCTCGCGGAACGTTCTGAGTGCACGTTGAGGAGGCTTGTATTCCTGCTCCTGTACTGGGAATAAAAACATTAAAATGTGTTTCTGACATGGTTCTGTACGCAGCAGGTTTTGGAGGCCACTGTGCGCTGAAGGTTGCAGGATTATAAACACATTTAATAAAAATGTGGGAGAAAACGCTTTAAAAACCAGAGTCTTCTCTGGATATGCAGTCTATTGTGCATCCTTTAAAGGGTCCTTCAGAATAATAATAATAAATAATACATGTAAATTATCAATGCTGACAAGATAAACAGAACAAATAATGCCAAACTTGGTCCCTTTCTCCCAGTTTTCCCTTCACAGTTTGCGTTAACTAGAGCGATTAATATTCTTATGGAACATTTCTTTATGTAAACGTGACATTTAAATGTCAGAAACACCCGCTAATCAGTTTGGTATTTCCACAGATCTTTCCCTCTTTCTGTGGCTGCACGCCCCTCTGTGCCTGTCCGTTTCTGCTGCTGCTCTATTCTTAAAATGGATGCTGTTGTCTCCTGTTGTCTCCAAAAAAGAAAAGAAGCCAAAACCTTCAAATCTCGCCTTGCAAAATTCTGGAAATGACATTTGAAATTTAACCGGCCAGTCCTGGTTTCGATTTTTGCAAGCCAGTCGTTCGGCCTGGAATAATTATTCTGTTTTCGGCGTCATGCTGACTGTCTAAATGTTCAGCATTTTGAACTTTGCTGTTGAAAGTTGTTCACACTGTGATACACTAAGGGCTGATGATAGACACGCTATATGTGCTTTGGGATCCTCTTTGCTTTGGGTTTTTCCACATTTGAGGGTGTCTACATGCTTGTTAGTTTTGCTTTACTTACCCATAATGCACTGTGCTGTGCTGTGCCCCACTTCTCTTTCTCATTTAAACTTCTAACAGTGTGTTTATAAGCCAGTAATAGACTTAAATGCCGTGGACCAGACCAAAACGCAAGACTGAATGGTGCACAATAAACAGTCCAATAGGCGTGTTTTAAAGCCACTGGCATTCAAGCAAACCAGTTAGTTTGTCTCCGTCAACTGGAAAATTTTAATTGTGAGAGAAGCACAACTGTATAACGCATCTGTTCTGTACAAGATGCATCACGTAATGAGCTGCAGCACAGTCTCTCACTCCTGGGAGATGCTGCCGATTAAGAACCTGATAAAAGTGGACAGGAACAGGCGAGACATAAGACAGGTTGGCTCAGAGGCAGCTAAGACTACAAATATGTCATATTTAAGATTAGGCTTGGAAATGCCTGAGGAGAACTTGTACCACAGAGGAGATAAACAGGCTGAGGCTGCAGGATATTACTCAGATATGATGAGACTGCCTCAGAGTTTGAGCGTGTGGAATCTGATCTGATGCAGAACTAAATCCTTAATAAAAATGGGTGTTAATAACCAAAATGAAGAGCATGGGGTCTGTCTTCCTCCCCCATCCATCATTTTCCTCTGTCCTCCCTGATTCTCTGCCTGGGTCTTATCCCCCAACCGTTTAAGGTCTGATGGAAGGCTTGTCCGTCTGTTTGTCTCTCCACCTCTGCCTTTGAAAGGTTTCCCCTCCTCTATCTGTCCGTCAGATTGCCTTTTATTTGCCTGATCCCGCCGAGCCACAAGAACTGCTGACACTATCGGAGGAGGGAAGAATGAGTGAAAAGCTTGGATTGGTGTCGATACGCTTTATCTGCTTCACAGCTTTGATCTGAACCACACCGATTTTGTCGGGGGCAAGCTGGAAGGGGGGGGGGGGGCTAGCGGGGGGCCGAGGCAGACAACAGAGGCATGATAAGCCGCGGTCGGAGGGGATGGCTTCTCAGACGGAGGAGTGGCAGTTCTTAGGATCTCAAATGATAATTCCGATGCATTATTCAGAACTCCGGTGGATTATGGATCTGCAGGAAGAGACACGCACTGAGGGCAGGCATTTCAAATGGGTGGGAGTTATAACGCACTGGGAGGGGGTTGTTGCTCTTTGTTTTTCTTCTTTAATGGCTGGAGTTTTGCCTGTTTATTGGCGTTTCCTGTTTTTAATCTTCTAACCCCTAAAGCGACACACGCTTTCTGTTTTCTTACTTTTTCTTTATTTAATCAAAAACAGATCTCTTCTGACGATGACTGGTATCTTTAGCTTTAAGTTGTTCTGCTCTCCATCTAAGTCTGTCTCTCTCTCTCACACACACACACACGAACACGCACACACCAGTCAGTTTGTAAATGCCTTACAAGCCCACCAGGGGCTTTCCATTTGCACACTCTTCTTAATGACCTGCCTTTGAAAGCTTTTATGGGCATCAAATTTGTGTGTGCAGGCGCGTGTGCAGGGACGAGCCGTCCTGCTACTTTTGAATGTTGTATTACACACCAATTCAAAATTGCAAAATTTGTGGAGGAATCAGTTCCCTGATTGTGTGTTTGGGGTAGCAGGACATGTAATTCGGTATGTAGAAATGACACCAGACAAATCCACAGATGGACGGCCAGCAGGCTAAGAAACATTAAAGCTGCACAAATACTTTAACACACAAAAGTGCATTCTCGCTCTCTCTCGCTCTCTCTCTCTCCTCTCTCTCCTCTCTCTCTCCTTCTCTCACACACACACACACATATACACACACACAAACACACACAGTCTGGTAAGTATACTTACCTCTCCTCTCTGAAAAACCTCAGGGGAGCTGAAGGAACTCAACCGCATCTTAGTTGTGGTTTTCGAGCGTACATGTGTGCAATGTGGAAGAAAAAGTGAACATTATCGTTGTGAGAATCACTCATGTGTTAATTTACTGTGTTTAGTAGCTGCGTAAACACGCCCCAAACGGTCTCACCCAATAAGCGTGGGCAGTGTTGGACTAGATGTTTTGGTCTCCAGCCAACGACTCCCTCATTTATGGGGCTGAACTGCCGACATAAGAAGAACCTGTGACGTCCCACCTGACAATGAAGTGTCATCCACATTTGTCACCTTATTTTAAAGAGCATCACAGTGCTCCCAGCACTCTGAGCATCGATGAACATCCCACACTCCGACGACTCCTGCTCACCGTTATGAAACCATGTTTCCACAATATTACTCCGAGTGCTATTGTTGAACCTCCGGTGCCCATTAACTGTCAGTGGTGCACATCCAGACGATGTTAGCTCTCGGTTCGTGATGAAGGCTCGGGAGTGTTTACTGTGTGCAGCTTGCAATTAAGCAGTTTGTAAGGTTGGTATGGAAACCTAAGCAGTTTTCCTACAGCGACTACCTGCTGTTATAGGCTGAAAAGACAGATTTGTCTATTCTGGACGAGCCTGACGACTCCTTCCTGGCAACCACAATCTAATTACAGCTCAGGCTGTGAACAAATATGATGGATTTCTCACCCACAAACACACACAAAAGAGAAACTGATAGCTTTTACATGTACTTCAGCCCAAAAAAGATTACCCTACTGACGATGTTATAATGCGGTTCCCATTGTCCAATTATCAAATACATACTTTGGTGTTTGGTGTACCAACAGAGCTCCATCTCCTTTTAAATTTATACTTTCCTGATATTAGAGAGAAGACAGACAGACATCTCTGCTGCTGAAATTTTGCTTCAAAAATATTCCAAATACAGATGTAATGTCAAAGGGAAAATGGTTAAACATGGTTAAACATGATGAATTGTAACTTGTAACTTCTAATCACAGCCTTATTCAGTTTTTCTCTATTAACAGCCACAAAAAGACAGAATGCCTATTGTAACTAAGTAAAATCCACGGTGTTCATTAGAACGTCTTTAGAACATTTCATTAAGACTAAATAGCTCAAGCATGATGAATGAAATCACAAGTTATAATCAGCTTACAGCATAGTTCTATTGTATATTTAATAAACTGCAGGAAGAATAAAGGTGATAAACAACTAAATCAGAGGGATTTTTATTTCTTCAGCTCTCGGCCACTGTGGGAACTGTATTAACACAGCAATGATTAGCAGTGGTTTTTGTCACAGGGAAGAATATAGGCTACATATTTGTCCTAGACCGACACGTCCTTGTCAGATAATAGTGGCTGTGCGGCAATGAAATGGTCCCCAAATAGCTAATGATCCATATTTGAAGGATAACTGCGGAGGAAAGTTAATTTAATATTGATGTTTAATTTCAAGGTGCAGGCCTGTGCTGCTTTCATTTTGGGCAAGTAAAATTAATTTATTTGCTTTGAAAATTGTGACCTTAAAACTGAGAAAGTTAATTATATGGAGCTGCTTAAGCCTCACTGGGCAGTGATAACAAAACAGCTGCTGTTCTGTTTTTGGAAATGGGCATTTTTAATAAGTTGCAACATGAGCATCTCTGCTCCAGACCAGTCATAAAACCAGACGTGGGAAGAACTGATAAACTGTGGCAGAACTGACCGGGAGAAATCTCATCGAGACCCATTGTAGCTTTTTACGGCTGCAGGATCAGCACCCTGGACAGTTACAGCACAGTAAAGAGGCCTGAACATGCATGACGTCATAACAAGCCATACAGCTGATTGTCTTAGGACCCTTCTTGTACAGATAAAAAACAACATTTCAGAGGTGTGGATTCAATAACATTTCGCTGACGCTTTAGGGAAGATATACATTTTTTGATGCACCTGCTTGACAGTCAGTGATTGCTGCAAAACATGAGATGCATGGCATCGTGATTAACATAATAGGCCCTTGTTTAAGATTCAGAGCAACCATTTAGTCACAGGCAGCGCGTGAAATGAATAGCACCTTGCATTTCAGATGCCAATTTGTCAGCTTTCTCACTCAGCTTCCCGACAACATCTCATTATGTCCGTTCATCACAGTCATCAAGGGCTATTTTTACTGGAGAAGTCATTAACAGTAACAGGAAATACATCTGTGAAGCTTTCCACCCTTTCGGACCTTTTATAGCTGAGAAGATGTTTTTTTTCTAGACCACCACAGCATTCACACATGCTGCGTCGCTATCTGCTGCAGCTTATCCATGCCGTCACCTTGTTCAGTCCTTGCTTATCTGCTTTTGCTTCTTTAAATGTATGATATATCAAACCTACTGTTTTTACTCCTTTCCTGTCATTCAGGCACGACAGCCCTCCATCAAAGCGCGCTCGGACCCAATTCGCACACGGATGGGTTTTTTTTAACCTACTCCCCCACGTACAGACACATGCTGAATTTATGCCGGGAGGCAGGCGCTCATCACTGTAATCAAATGCACAAATGCAAAATCACGCACCGAGCGCTGCTCATCTTTGCTTGCACCTAGCCTCTCCTTCCTCGTGCACGCATCCGCAGATGTAATCACCGTAAGTGCAGCCGGCGCGGCGCAGAGGTGTGAGACTAAAAGCCGCTCCCCACCATCAATCATAAAATCCTTTCTGGCGATTGGACAGCTGACACTGGCATCACGCACCGTCCCCTTTCATTTTCATCAATCATGTCATCCCTACCGCAAAAGACGTAAAGATTGCCAAATGATATTGGCTCGCTCTCATCACAGCCAGCCATTGATTGTGTGAAGTTCAGAGCGGAGGCTGGAGACTTCGCTGTATGTCAGATTTTTCTGTGAAGTCTCCCGGCTTTGGTGTCAGTCGCAGGCCATATGATTAAAGTCATGGCTGTTTCATATAACATTACACCCACATCTTCAACAAAACTTACAGGAAGTCAAAACTAACTGATAGACACCAGTTCCATCTGCACTGGCTGGCCCACAGGCCTTTTCCCTGTACTTATTTTGTCAGCTAGGTGCATCTGGCTTTGCAGCAGTACCTATTTCTCAGTGAAAATTGCATCTTAGGGTAACCATTTAGCTTTCTAGCCAGCTCCAGGTCTCAAGGACAAAGGACAGAAAGTACAACGTCCTCTCTTCCTTTGGTCAGGATTCCAAGAAACCAGCGGCAATACTAATTATGGCAGCTTTACTCAGGCTACAATGTGCATATGATAAAGATGCTGCATATTTACATAAAGCAAAATAGACAGAAGGTAGAGAAGATGCTCCTGAACTGTAGTGAAATTACAAGCAGTAGTCATAGAATGACGTGGCAAGACCAATTGCATCTCACCCACTAACAGCTTGGTGGCTGATAGAGTAAATTGAAGCGTTAAAGTGTGCTCATGTCTCTGTTAAGCAGATGTAATGGCACATACTTGGGATGATTATGCTCCGATTAGGTGTCTGTGTATAACTTTGACAGTTATAAAGGCGTCATTGCACTGTCAAGCCAGCTCGTACCTGTGCACCGCTGAAGGGAAGAATATAAGTGAAAGAAAAATGCTTTTTACAAAAAAGAAAGTGTAATGTTAATCCTTTTCTGCTCTCACACATCCAATAACACGTCTTATCCTGACGGGATTAAAAACTGAAACAAGATTCTTCTTCTGTGGCGAGTGCAGGGACAATTTCCTCAGGAAGGAGACAGTGGATGCACAGCATCTGCGTGACACCGAATAGATATGGATTTGTGCACAGCGTGGCCCGTGCTTTCAGTTGCACTCTTGAAAGAGCAAAGAGCCATGTTCCTATATTTATAGATCAAACTATTGGCCGAATTTGAAGAAGCAGCAGAAGACCTTGGCAGACAGCAGTGCACATGCGACCCATCGCAGATAAGGAAGCCGCTCTCAAAAAGGCACCTTTGTACTGGTGGTGCTCAGATGTTAGCGTGTGTCAGGGCTAGAGATTGCCTTTAATCTTGGGGCTGTTCAAATGGTAGCCTGTTAGATTTGTACCCAACGGGCAGAACAAGCAAGTCAACAGAAACCCATTAAGCAACAATTGTGTCATGATGGTAATATGGTAAAATGATGTTTTTCAGATGCAAGACCTGCACAATGTAAGGGGGGGAGGGGGGGGGGAGTAAGGACAGTTTTATGTAGATACAAAGGACACAGTGTGCTGCAATCAATCTAGATCAGCATATTATAATTTATTCTACAGTCCCATCCTCCTCTGTGGCCTAATTACTGCGTGACAAGTTCAGTTGCACCAACTGAGGATAAACTGAGCCAGATGCTTTAGTGATGGTTTTTCAGCATTTTGGAGCAGGATGCAAAACACAGATAACTTTTCTGCAATGAGCTGGAAAAAATCTGAATAAAGGTGGATAAATATGCAAGAACAGGGTAGAAGAACTGGAACGAGAATCATAGTCGCTACAACAAAACCACATCAGGTTTTTATCGGTAATGACTGTTTCAAAAGCAAATGTGCCCCAACAGAGCTGTAGATCCCCGAACGTGCGTAAAGAAACACACTGCACAAGTGGAGCTGCGGGAGATTTCCAGGGGTAGGCATTATCATGAATTAAATAATGCCTCTGCTGAAGAGGACTGATGAGTTAAATTAACAAAGAAACCCCTTAGCTCTTTATTCAGCTGCACTTGGACCTGTTTTCTTTTCTCGACACGGTCAATACCATTCATGTCATTGAATTTCATCCTTTCAAAAATGTCCTTTCAGACGTAGCAGAAGTCACAATCGTGTCGCACTGTGTAGTATTTTCACATGTGGTATGATGCTGCACTACCCTGTGACTGCGGGCAGAAGACGCCATCTGTTGTGAGGGTGCGTCCAAATGCCAACAACAGACGCTTCGTACACAAGAGCCGACTTTTCCTGATAATCAAATGCTTGCTGAAAGCCGGAGATAAGACGAAAAGGTAAACTGCTACTCCGCTGCAGCTCACAGCAGGTCCCTCTTCACAGCTCCTACAGCTACCAGCAAGAAAAGTTGGCCTGCAAATCAATGAATCGAACGTCTGAACCCGAAGAGGCGCTTATATTGAGACTGCAAATCTTTACCACATAAATCATCAGAGGTTGCACAAGATATTGACTGGGCACATTTTTCTCCAACAACCTCCGGTGTCGTCCTGCTCAACAGCTTCCTTTTGGTCACTGCTCCACTGTGTAGCCTGCAGGTAGCACTTCAACCACTAGTGTTTAAAACACAATAGTTGCACTTGTTGGAGGTTTTATTAGAGTACTTCTTGATGGCCAGGAAGTGTTTTTGGATTGTGCACAGGTGGGCTCTCTGAGTGCTGGGCATTTTAGAGCAATGCCTTAAGCTCGAGTTTGCGGTTGCCTGGAGACCCGGGCTGGCCAACATGTCGCAGTTGACCCTCCATATTTTCTCCATGACAACGGTGAGACAGTCATGAGACGGGACAGTAGCTCCGGCTTCTGAAACATAACGATTTTCTGCTTTTGCTTTTGGCTCAGGAACATCAACAACAGCATTTCCCACACTTTTGTTGCATTTTCTGGAGATTAAAGTTGAAAGCAATCTGATATTCAATCAAGATTGATCAGCTCAGCTAAAAACTAAAATGATTAGACAGTCTTTAAAGCACTGACATTTATTATCAGACTTAAAAAGGTTGATTTGCATTATGCCAGTATTGATCCAAAGAGTCCAGTGGAAACACTTTTACAAGAAGCCCTAACTCCACCAGACTCTCCCTTCAGGATACAGATGCAAAGACATTGCAGATCTTGTTTTTCACAGCTCCCAGGGCAACTCAGATGACCTGTGAAGAACAGCCAAAGCAAAGAAAGTGAGAAGAGAGAGTTTGATAGAAGAAAAAAGGCCAACAATAATAGTAGAGCGTCAGAGCACCTAGTACTGCCTTAACCAGTACAATCAGTCACACAGAGGAGGTTCATATTTCTGCTAATGAACGTTTTGACATGACAAGCACAATAACTAATGACCTTTGTGTGACTAGAACAACCACAGTTCATCTGCGCCACGGCCACAACGTAGCAACGTAGCAAAACAGAAGTGGCAAAATAGATAGATAAATATAGATAAAGAAAGGAAAAAGCTGAATAAACGAAGGGGAAAGGGATGAGAAGTGAGCTTGGGTAGAATTGGGCAGTAATTCTCTGCATGTGGAGCTGATATTTATTTCAAGGATGATCCAAGTTTTCACTTGTAGTGACTGAGTGGAAGAAGATGAGATCATTAGCAGGAAAAGAGTGACTTGAATGTCATCACAGTGACAGATGTTTCGTCTTTCTCTTGCCTTTTCACAGCTACATAACAAGTTTTGTTGACTTCACACTTTCGGCGCTGGTAAATTGCTGCTGTCGACCCCAAATGCATCAGACTGAAATAAAAAAAAGGAAAAAACCATCGGCATCATCCTGAAAATAGGCTCGTTTCTCTCGGAGATAGGACAGCAGCCAGTCGCATCAGCGTCTCATAATTATGAGTAATGAAGCTGGGGGCGTTGCTTTTTCGTTGCTCTATAATTCCAGCGGTCCTTTGATGTAATAGGATCAAAGCGGCTGCAACATCAGAATTGATGAGAACAACAACAGCAGCAAGCAGATCAACAGGATGTGTTTTCAGAGAACAATATAGGGACGTTTCACCTTAAGGGGTAAATAGTAACACCAGGGACAACAAAACTGGAAATTGAGTCAACAAAGTGAGAGAGTGTGTGTGTGTGTGTGTGTGCGTGTGTGTGTGTGTATGTGTGTGTGTGTGCGTGTGCGTGTGCGTGTGAGACTGAACGCCATCCATCAGCAGCAGTCACACACAAGGTCGGACTCAAGCTTCATCGATATGCATCCTCGCAGATGAGCGGTCGGACGTGCCCGAGGTGTCACTCACCCCGCATGACCTTTGTTGCGTGCCACCGACTCCCTTTCCCGCTCGCTGTCCAGCTGCCGAGCGCTGATAGGACCCCGAGGGCAGTTTTCAAAGATGCGGTCAGGACTCCGGAATATGATGCAGGGAGATTAAAACTGGCCAAGTTGGCTCCAGAGAAACAAGCTACGGCCTTGTGACGATGTGACTGGCTCACCGCCGCCGTCCTTGTAAAATCTGGACGAGGTTAAAGACTCTCCTTTTAATTAACAATCTATGGTTTATGTTCCGAATATTGCAGAGATTTCTGTTTTCAGGTGAGCTTCTCTGAGCTTTGGAAAATAAAACTGTTAGACATAATAAAGCTTCAAATATTGCCAAAGAGGTTTAGAAGCTCTTCAGTCTTTAGTGTGACGGAGGTGGAGGACGATTCCTGACAGTTGGAGACATGTCTGACTAATGTATTCTTACCCACAAACGTCATCATGTCAGGATGACGCACCCTTTATCTGTGGCGACATGCCCAACATTAGGGTCATATCCTCTGTATTGGGTTGCTGTCACCATTATAATGTTGGTGATCGATTTCTGGAAGAAAACCTCTGTATGAGGGAGCAGATCACATTGCAGACACAAATATAGGTCAGACTAAATGAGCCACTACAACGCTGTGATTTAATACGACACCAGGGATGGGAGCAGCCAGACAAATAAACCTCCAGAGCTCAAATAAGGAGGCCTGTCGCCTCCCAATGTTTACATCATCGCCAGCAGTCGGGTTTAACAGCAAACTTTGGTCTTTTATCAAAAGACAGATCGTAGAATGTCTTTATTCCTGATGCAGAATAGCAGGGGGTTTTTTTGGAATACAGAAGCATCTCACTGCAGTTTACCTGTCTTTTATAATAACAGAATGCGTCCGCATCAAAGAGGCCGCCTGAGGTCAAGTGGAAAGCGGCACCGGCGGGGTTCCGCTTTGAACTAAACTCAAATCGACAAAACATTGAAATTAAAATAAACACCGGCGCTGAGGCTGACCGTCATTGGCACAGTGATTGTTCTGGGACAGTTCAGCGGCGGTGAGAAACAAAAAAAGCAAAAAAAAGAAAAGAAAATCCATGGACTGTAAAAACAAAGTGAACTTTTCTCTGGCACGTATTTCACCGCCGTTCACAGACACGGAGCAGAGCAGCAAATGCCAATGATAATGATTCGGTCGTCACGTTTTGCTTTTCCTTGGAAGTACACAGACAAATCAATGTTCTGCAGATCCTCTCACCTGCACTCACCAGCAGCTTCTCCAGCATCTTTATAGCCAGATTTACAGAAACACCCTTAATCACAGGGCACAGCCCGAAAACTATAAAAGCAGCTGGGACTGATCCGGCAGCTCTATGGTCCGGGTTTGGCACAATAGAACCGCTCCTCCTCGTCGGCGGGCTCAGGAGTGATGCCTGCAGGCTACATGCAGGATGAAAAAAAAGGAGGCAGCCGTAGATATAGAAGAGAGACAAAGAAGTGAGGGAAAAGAGACCGATAAATTAAAGACGATGGAGAAAAAAGGAAATCTATCGACTCGGAGCGAAGCCTGTGTGGCCCCATGAACGCAGAAGAACAGAAGCCGTTTTATCTGAGTGAATTGTGGCAACCAGGAGGTTGTGTGGTTGTGTTTTTGGCAGACTGTAAGAGCAAATATCACCTTTTAACACAGACTGGATTCGATTCAAACTGCCATAGAAACAAAGCGTTGAAGACGACTGCAGCAAAAGCTCCAAAACAGCCCAGAAATGGGCAATAATCTGGATTATATTGCCCCAACTCATTTATGCGACAATAAACGGAGTCATTTAGAGTCACTCTTTGATCTTAAATCCCCAATAGTAATTAATCCGTCCTCCCACTCCTGCGTTAAATATATACACATGTTTAAAAATATCTTTATTGACTCATGACTGAGCATTCATGTCGACGCAATCAGGCGACACTCAGGGCTTCACATGCAGAGATCCAATTCCTGCATTCACGTCGCAGCTTCCGCCATTTGAATTATTCATCGCGTCCTCTGATGGCAGAAATGTCACAGGAGCGCACCGCCGCTGACAAACACCATTTCTCAACCATCCCCACCGCCATTGTACACGGGCCCTTATTGCATGCGCAGCCATTCGCGGTGATTACTGCAGATATTCCTCCGGTTCATTTTGACATTCTTCACGAAAGATCATCCCTCAGTCCTCTCATTTGATTGGTTAACTGTTCACTCCAGTGGCACGCGATATAATTTTACCCCATATTCTCACTTCAATTAACATAATTAATGTTCCATTATTGTAAACACCAACCAGTCATCTGGCCAAGCTCCAGTGAACCAACCACTGGTGCGAGGCAGCGGAATTTAGCCATCATCTTTATTACTGCAGATGGTCGGCGTGTGTACCCTGGCAACAAGGACTACTTTTATTGCAGCAAACATTTTTATCTTAAACATTCACAATAACCACTAAAAAAAGGAGAGTGACATCTGTTTTTCTGTTTGTAGGGTTTTTATCTCACTATTGCTGGAACTCTTGAGTTTCTTCAGCATCTCAAAAAATGCAGGAAAAGTCAATTACACACTTACATGTGTCTCAAAATATGCACCGCAAATCTACATAAATAAACATATTCCAGCACGTGCACACTTGCAGCCAAGGAAGAGCTCGCCATCGCTCCTTCAATCGCCTGGATCGGAGACGCCTCTATTTCGTTTGAACGTCGCAGCCTTTCAGCTGCATCAATTACCCAATCACAGCAGAGGATGGTTGAAGAGGGCTAAGGGTGTCGTCCTCCGCGGAGGCATGAATTTAAAAACCAATCTGGCATCTTCAAACCCTGAAGCCTCCCTTGATTGAGAAAATGACGTAACCCTGTTTTAACCTAACGCTCCAGGTATCATTTGTGGGTGAAGTCAGCTAATTTGCGACGCTTTTAGCAGCCAGCGTAACTAGTCGTGACAATTATATTTCACAGTTAGCAGCTTGCAGAGTTTCACCTCTGGCGACATATTTCTGAGCTGGATGGCTGATCTCTGCCGAGCTTTTGGTTCACCACCTATCTTGCCAATTAAGCCTGTTAATGATGCGGGAAAAACGCCGTTGTTAAGAGTTACGGACAACATCAGTTCCGCCACATCAGAGGCCCTGAGCAATGCTGCATTTCTGCCCTGTGAGGTCAGCCGTCAGGTGGGAGCTCACGCGGCAAACAATTAGCTCCGGCAGGAGATAAGGAGGTAAAAATGCGCTCTTTTAATTTGCAGGCAGTTAGATCACCCATGCTCCATTCCTTTACCTGGAACTGGGCTGGTGTAATTGACCCCATTTCAAATTCATATACAACACATGACTCCGATTATGGCTTTAATCGTTCCTACGCCCCTCTGGGTGGATATTTGTGGATGCAGAGAGCAAACTAGCTTCTGCATCAACATCCTTAATCAGACCTCAACAGCATAGGGTTGAAAGTCAGAAATAATTTTAAAATACAAAGTAAAATTTGCACCAATGTGCTGAGAAAAATTAATCCCGAGGTCAAAGTTAAGCTCTGCGTGTATATTATGATTTAACAGCTAAGCCCTTTTTACCCATCAGTTTAACGGAACAGGGCCTGTCTGTACACAGTTGTTAATCAGAACGAGGTTATTTCAGCTTTAAAAGACCATGAACACACATTAGGAGACTGTGCGAGGGTAGAGCTCCAGCTCAGCTGTCGCTGTTGCTTCCTACGACCATAAACAGGGACAAACGTGCCGCTGTGACACACTATCAGTTCCACTGCATTAGACAAAAAATGGCCATCGTTCTGACAGCATGCCATTCACGAGCAGGCGTAGAGTTTACTCACCAGCCCTCCCTCTTATCCACACACGCAGCACCCCCATTTGCAGGACAATGATGCGTTTCCTGTACAGCAGTCGCGGTTGTCTCGCTGGCATTGTAGTGTAAATAGGCTGGATGCAAATATGCGCAGAAGTTTTCCATCTCACACAAGCACAACACGGGTCTTACAAGTTCATATTCACCGGTAAATAAAAGCACCACGTACCCGTGATTCCTGTTCAGGGCGAAAGCAGAGCTCCTAGTTGCATAATGCCACATCGCTCCATAAGCTGTGAGTACAATTCTGCTCATTTTACTGCTGTTTCTAAAGAGCCGCAGGGAGAAAAGTTGATCTTTGACCCTCTAAAAAGCTGCATTCATACATTTCTTAGATCAGGGTCGGAAGAAAGGTGAACTCGTTTTTATAAAGCTCAAGGATAATTTGTGTAATGCAGAAAAAGAAATGTCTCATACAAACAACATACAAACATACAACAACGATGAGACGTGTATGACTTACCTCCAGCAGACACCTGGTTCATTCATAGTTTTTATATCCCAAACTCTGAGCACTGGACGACACCTCTGCAGCAGCTTCTCAGCATGACTCGTGTGCACAGTGTGCACAGTCTCCAGACAATTCTGCTACTTTGCTGAAAACCCGTTGTTGTGGACCTCCTCAAAGTTGCCTTTGACGATGGAACCAAACAGATGAGCCGCATGTCTTCACCGATCTCCTCCAGGACTGGAGTTTTAGTGTCTTTTAGCTAATGTTTTGTGGTAAACGCCACCTCTCTGAGAGAAGCAGTGATTTGTGCATCTTCTCAAATATATTAGAGCGTTGGGTTAATTTATAGTGTGATATTTATTATTTCTTTTAGCTTCAAATACTCTCAAACCATGATCCTGAAATGTCCAGTGTTTCTCCCTGGTCCTGTATGGACACCTCCCTCCCTATTGTCTTGACTGGCAGCAGTTTTCATCGACACAGTTGGTGGTGTGAGAAAGAGCTCCAGAACGGAGACAGACAAAGAGGGAATGAGTTTCTCTATGCTCCACTCGTTATCCCCTAAAACTCACGTGCTCGGCCCTTACATCCATCCATCGGCCACCCAGTCGTCCATCCCTCCCTCGCCGGGAGTGCCACAATATATCACTCCCACGCTCATCTATCCATCAATGCCCCATATAGATCCTCATCTTCGAGCTCCCACCAACAGCTATTCATCCCTTCAATCCACCTAATGGTCAATCTGTCCCTCGGACAGGAGTCCACCTCATATCCTGACCTTTTTACACACCTATTGACTTCAGAAATGTGACCTTTCAGCATTTCGCCTGGCCATCTGCCGATCATAAAAGTCAGAAAATGTCCTTCTCCATCATCGCCCTTTTGGTGATTGCAGTAATAATCTTAACACTTACCAGCTGCATGCCACAGATGAACGCCAAAGTGCATCGTCCACTACAGCACCCCATCGTGTCCCTCCTGTCCAGTGAGCCACGTGGAGGAGAATCAAGAAGAACTCCCAAATGTTTACCAGGCTCTTAAAAATCCAGGAGTCCACAGCAACACCCCCTGGAGGGCCGTCTGGCTGGCTGGAAGCCCAGGTATAGGCGCTCCCTGCTCGGCTTCGCAGAACAGAGTGCAGCCCTGCTGGAGCTCTGGGAAATCAGAGGCTAATTCTCCATTCAAACAGAAGGTTGGCGAGGGATAAACGGCAGGGAAACACTTGGATTTTCAACACAAAAACAGAGGTGTGGGGGTCAGGGGTCAAGGATGCAAGGTGAGCCTGTTCACAGATCTTGGAATCCTTTCCAAGGTGATCAGATCAGGTGCTTTGGCTCATGCTGGCAGCAGAATTCAGATTTCTGATCATGCGAGGGTCTAACAGCGTGTCCGTAGAAGGTGCACTTGCCCACTCATTGTCTTCACTGGACCAGAAGAGTCCTGTAGATGAAAGCATCCACTGATCAGGCTCATAAACGCAGGGGGATTATGGTAAAAGATCTCAAGGATTATATTCAGTTGGGGAAAAGTGAAAGTGCCTCCTTTAAGGAGCTCCCCTCTGCTCTTTTCTCTGGGGACGAACCAATAACATCCTTTAAGCATCAGTCACACAAAATAAGAAAAAAAGAGCACCCAAACACGGTTCTAATCCAGTCTTGGTTCTTGTCCAGCTCGGGGTCGCTTTCTTATCCACGCACAATTACTGGCAGAATGCTAAATGTCAACAGCTCCTGGAAATGAATAAGTCCTCCCCATCAGCTCCTCATCAGAGCCGCCGGTTTGTGAGCCCGGACGTCAATTCACCGCCTCCTCCGCGATCCATCCATGCGACGCTTATTTAAAAACTGCGGTGGGAAAAAAGCAGTATGTCCACCTTTATACTGAGGGACAAAATGCTTTTTAAAAAAAATCCAGAATTCAGGGAATTAACGCGCACAAGGCGACAATTCAAATTATTTTGTCGTTGGCTCCAAGGGGCGAAAACGGGAGCGAAACAATGGGAACCGGGATGGACCAACGGACCGAGAGAGACAGCCGAAAGGAGCGTCTCCCGCCTGCCATCTGTCAAGTCAAATATAACCCAATAACAGAGCTGTTCCGGTCAGGAGTATCAAAATAAAACTCCGAACTTTATACAAAGGCTACGTCAAGGATCTCGATCTTGATAGGATACAGTAAAATAATGGGTTTTCTCTTCCTAGAATAAATAAACGTTTTGCTGACGCCCACCGAAAAAAAAGAAATAAACACAAAAACTAAGGTACTTTATGGATTTGCTTGTTTATTTATCCGTTTGATATCGGTGGGGATTTGTGGGATTCTTTCTAGCATTATTGTTATTGTTGTTGCTGTATTAATTCCCTTTTATCATAAATGTGTGATAAAATGGTCTCTAAGATGCCACTACTTGATTGTCTAGACTGATCTAATGCCCTGAGCCAGAGAAAACCATTCATTAAGCAAGTATCTTGGAGTTAATTGCTACGTTATTTACGTTACTTAATTAAAATTTAATGATGTACAATTCTGATGATAAAGAAGTTGTAAAAATAGGACTTCTAAAACAAGTGAACTCTTTAAAACTTTGACGTATTGTTCTGAAGGGCTGGTTGTCGTACTTCCGTCGCTGCTGCCGGTGCCTCTGTGTTGCTTGACGAGGTTGATGTTCCGCTCGGCAGGGGAGCGGCGGGGCTCCGAGGCACACAAACACAGACGGGCAGAGATGGAGCTTTGGTCGGCGTGCAGCTGCTCCAAAACATGGCCCTCAGAATTCCGAATAAAGACTCTCCACCTCCCGCTCCCTCACAGTAGGGAGCCTGGTCTGGAGTATTTATTATAGTCATTTTAACCTAATTTATCTCTCTCTTTAGACGAAATGTATTGATTAAAAAGAATGCTGTACCATTAAAAATGCAAGAAACTAAAAGAAAATAGCCCTAAGTCAACGAAATAGACGGATTTGAATTGTTCCTACAGTGGCCGGAGTTCATGAAGGCAACACTGATGGTGCCACCCAAAAATCCCCTTGAAAAATAAGCAACTACAGGTAGGTTTCTGTGTGGGTGTGCAGGTGAGGGGGCGAGGGTGTGTTAAGGAAGCCGTGGTTAGATGGAGTTGTGGGGGGTCAATTGTGCCACGCCTATGAAATGGCTAGCGGCACTCCAAACAGACACAGAGGTGTGGAGGCTATCACTGCTTTAGCGATACAGCATAATGGCCTGCCCTCCCCTCACCATCAATCTCTGTCAGAGTCTACCCCTCCCACGCACACCTTGTGCAGCAGCACACAGACGCTCAGGTGTGCACAAACAAATGCGCGTGTGCTCCTGGGAGTCACAGGCACTGCGGCAGGAGCCTAATTATGCAGCTAATCTTGAGTGACAGTGACATGTATAAAGGCCGATTCCCCGGGGGGAGCATATGTCAAAGCACCCACCCATCCTGCACACCGTTACTTCTTCTGTTTATCATCTTACCTACTTAGCCGCCAACCACCGCCCCATCCAAACATACAGTAGTGCTGCTAAGTACTCTCCCATCCTCTGTCAGTCATGCTCATTTTACTTAACAGTCATTTTCTATCTTGTAGTTATTTTTTTTTTTTTTTAAATCCTGGCATTTCCACAGCTGCCCGCCTCAAATTACTCCTAAAGTTAATAAATAGTGGCGAGGACCAGTTTGGCTCATTTTAATTAATGCTATTTAAACGTCTGGAGTGGGTTTCATTAAATCTGGTGCAAAAGTTAGCTTCAAGACTCACACCCTCCAGGACTCAACCGCCCTCCAAACATTAATGTGTGCATGTAGAGAATAGCTTACGTGTGGGTTATACTGAGATAAGCGGCTCCAAAACAAATAGCAGCCTGAGAATTTAAGCATTCTAAGTAGCTGACTGACAAATAACTGGAGGTGTCTTAATAAGCAGAGACAGCGTGACAAGACGACAGAACTCTGCCCTTTCATATTTACCACGTAGACACTAACATGGACTAATATAGATTAAGTGCCGCTGATATCTACGTTTTGGGGGGCATTTTAACAAAAACCTCCAGCACTTGATTGTTTAACAGCTCCCCCAACAACAGATGGTGGTACCAGGTTTCAACAGCCCCCCAGTGTCAACACAAGAGCAAGAAACAGATTCCAGACAAAGCAGGAGGACACAGACTCCAGGGCGAGGAACCGGAGCTGGCACAGGAGTTTATGTCGAGAAGAAGATGAATTATCTCTGATACTGGAACAATATGTTCATTTGTCCCTTTCATTTTCTTAATTTTCATAATCCTGCAGCCAATTTAGTGTCCCATTTAGACCGTGTTCACTGAAGTGAGCAGATGCACAGATGGGACACTGACGCACCCAAATTATGGTTAACACTGTGATATCTACATTTAATATCTGAAGCGCCGTCTTCGACATTGGTTAGAACAAAACAAAAAAGTTTAAGCACTTCATATCAAAAATGATTGCAATAATATGACTTTAACTGGGAAAATCCTGTGTCTTTAAACACTCAGAAGGTAAGACTTTAAGAATTAAATCTCATTTAATTTTTATGTATTAATCACAGCAATTATGTGAACATGGGCCCTCCACCGTGGCTTTGACACTATGATAGCCCAGAACGGGCAAACACAACCTCAGTATTACTTATTCTTTAGTTTTTATTGAAAATGTTGGTTTCAGTCTTCCTTCTAGTGTGTGTTTGCACAGTTCTTATCCTCCTAAATGCTCACTGTCTGAAAAAAAAGCATGTTGCTATACATGATCTGGTATATGATCCAATTTAAAATCTCATTTAAGGCTTTATTGTTCACTCATAGCTCCAGGCTTGGTGTAGGCTTTGTGGGGTTGCCGTTCATTTCACAATTACAGAATTATTATATTTGTCCTGAAGCATTTTCCTGTGTGGTTCAAGGGCAAAAGTCTTTCAACACCCGTAGTTTGCACCTGTAGCACAGCATAAAGTGACAAAAATGAGAGCAACCATAATGACACACCTTCAAAGTTCAGTGCAAATATAAAAACACAGTGGGAATTACAGCTGTTCTGCAGGTGAATATGGTGCTGTATGAGCTATGCATGTCCTCTGCAGGAACTGTACACAAACGCTGACAGCGGTGTCATGAATCAGGCTAATTTAGTTTTATTTGGGTGAGCAGGCAGTTTTTCTTTCTTTAAATGTATACAACAAACGTGTGTGTGTGTGTGTGTGTATGCATGTGTGGGCACACACACACATGCCTGGAGGGGGGACTATAAGTGCTATTAGACCTGGATATTGCAGCAGTAACTCACAGGAGCTCAACGTATGTTTGTCATTTCTATCTA